>NW_027418596.1:0-162251 GCF_009905375.1 Apium graveolens
AGTCCTTGCCATCATATATTGGTACAAATTAACATGTTAACATCATGTACATGCAATTAGAAATCCTTTTACCACCTCTTAGTGCCATATTCATACAGTCAATTTTGGTCCACATTTTGGTTCTAATTAACCATGTTATCACTTCTCACCATATTAGAGTCACTTTGCACCCTAAAGAGTCACTTTCCACCATATATGCAACAATTGACATGTTAACATCATACATCCAATTTGAATCCTTTTACCACCTATTAATGCCACTTTCATACCTGTTAATTTTGTTCCACATTTTGGCCCTAATCAACCATGTACTCACTGTTCACCATATTAGAGTACCTTTACACCCTATAAGAGTCACTTGCCCCATATTTGATACAATTAACATGTTACCATCATGTAATGCAATTAGACATCCTTTAACTACCTCTAGGTACCCTTTTCTACAAGTCATTTTGGGCCACATTTGCTCTAATCAATCATGTAAGTGACTTCTCACCATATTAGAGTCACTTGCACCTTATAATGTCCTTGCCATCATATATTGGTACAATTAACATGTTAACATCATGTACATGCAATTAGAAATCCTTTTAACCCCTCTTAGTGCCATTCTACTCAATTTTGGTCCACATTTTGGTTCTAATTAACCATGTTAGTCACTTTTCACCATATTAGAGTCACTTTGCACCTTTAAGAGTCACTTGCCACCAAATATTGATATAATTAACATGTTAACATCATGTACATGCAATTAGACATCCTTTACCACCTCTTGGTACCTTTCTACAAGTCAATTTAGGGCCACATTTTGGATCTAATCAATCATGTAAGTGACTTCTCACCATATTAGAGTCACTTTGCACCTTATAAGAGTCACTTGCCATCATATATTGGTACAATTAACATGTTACATCATGGACATGCAATTAGAAATCCTTTTACCACCTCTTAGTGCCATATTCAACAAGTCAATTTTGGTCCACATTTTGGTTCTAATTAACCATGTAGTCACTTCTCACCATATTAGAGTCACTTTGCACCCTATAAGAGTCACTTTCCACCATATATGCAACAATTGACATGTTAACATCATATACATCCAATTTGACATCCTTTAAACCTATTAATGCCACTTTCATACAAGTTAATTTTGTTCCACATTTTGGCTCTAATCAACCATGTAAGTCACTGTTCACCATATTAGAGTACCTTTACACCCTATAAGAGTCACTTGCCCCATATAGATACAATTAACATGTTAATCACGTAAATGCAATTAGACATCCTTTAACCACCCTTGGTACCCCTTTCAAGTCAATTTTGGGCCACATTTTGGCTCCAATCAATCATGTAAGTGACTTCTCACCATATTAGAGTCACTTTGCACCTTATAAGAGTCACTTGCCATCATATATTGGTACAATTAACATGTTAACATCATGTACATGCAATTAGAAATCCTTTTACCACCTCTTAGTGCCATATTCATACAAGTCAATTTTGGTCCACATTTTGGTTCTAATTAACCATGTTAGTCACTTTCACCATATTAGAGTCACTTTGCACCCTTTAAGAGTCACTTGCCACCAAATATTGATATAATTAACTGTTAACATCATGTACATGCAATTAGACATCCTTTAACTTGGTACCCTCTCTTTCATACAAGTCAATTTTGGGCCAATTTTGGCTCTAATCAATCATGTAAGTGACTTCTCACCATATTAGAGTCACTTTGCACCTTATAAGAGTCACTTGCCATCATATATTGGTACAATTAACATGTTAACATCATGGACATGCAATTAGAAATCCTTTTACCACCTCTTAGTGCCATATTCATACAAGTCAATTTTGGTCCCATTTTGGTTCTAATTAACCATTTGTCACTTCTCACCATATTAGAGTCACTTTGCACCCTATAAGAGTCACTTTCCACCATATATGCAACAATTGACATGTTAACATCATATACATCCAATTTGACATCCTTTTACCACTTCTTAATGCCACTTTCATACAAGTTAATTTTGTTCCACATTTTGGCTCTAATCAACCATGTAAGTCACTGTTCACCATATTAGAGTACCTTTACACCCTATAAGAGTCACTTGCACCCTATAGAGTCACTTGCCACCATATTGATACATTAACATGTTACATCATGTACATGCAATTAGACATCCTTTAACCACTTCTTGGTACCCCTTTCCTACAAGTCAATTTTGGGCCACATTTTGGCTCTAATCAATCATGTAAGTGACTTCTCACCATATTAGAGTCACTTTGCACCTTATAAGAGTCACTTGCCATCATATATTGGTACAATTAACATGTTAACATCATGTACATGCAATTAGAAATCCTTTTACCCCTCTTAGTGCCATATTCATACAAGTCAATTTTGGTCCACATTTTGGTTCTAATTAACCATGTTAGTCACTTTCACCATATTAGAGTCACTTTGCACCCTTAAGAGTCACTTGCCACCAAATATTGATAAATTAACATGTTAACATCATGTACATGCAATTAATCCTTTAACCACCTCTTGGTACCCCTTTCGTACAAGTCAATTTTGGGCCACATTTTGGCTCTAATCAATCATGTAAGTGACTTCTCACCATATTAAGTCCTTTGCACCTTATAAGAGTCACTTGCCATCATATATTGGTACAATTAACATGTTCATCATGTACATGCAATTAGAATCCTTTAACCACCTCTTAGTGCCATTTCATACAAGTCAATTTTGGTCCACATTTTGGTTCTAATTAACCGTAGTCACTTCTCACCATATTAGAGTCACTTTGCACCCTATAAGAGTCACTTTCCCATATATGCAATTGACATGTTAACATCATATACATCCAATTTGACATCCTTTTACCACCTCTTATGCCACTTTCATACAAGTCAATTTTGGTCCACATTTTGCTCTAATTAACCATGTAGTCACTTTCACCATATTAGAGTACTTTGCACCCTATAAGAGTCACTTGCCCAATATTGATACAATTAACATGTTAACATCACGTAAATGCAATTAGACTCCTTTAAACCACCTCTTGGTACCCCTTTCGTACAAGTCAATTTTGGGCCACATTTTGGCTCTAATCAATCATGTAAGTGACTTCTCACCATATTAGAGTCACTTTGCACCTTAGAGTCACTTGCCATCATATATTGGTACAATTAACATGTTAACATCATGTACATGCAATTAGAAATCCTTTTACCACCTCTTAGTGCCATATTCATACAAGTCAATTTTGGTCCACATTTTGGTTCTAATTAACCATGTTAGTCACTTCTCACCATATTAGAGTCACTTTGCACCCTATAAGAGTCACTTTCCACCATATGCAACAATTGACATGTTAACATCATATACATCCAATTTGACATCCTTTAACCACCTATTAATGCCACTTTCATACAAGTTAATTTTGTTCCACATTTTGGCTCTAATCAACCATGTAAGTCACTGTTCACCATATTAGAGTACCTTTACACCCTATAAGAGTCACTTGCCCCATATATTGATACAATTAACATGTTAACATCACGTAAATGCAATTAGACATCCTTTAACCACCTCTTGGTACCCCTTTCCTACAAGTCAATTTTGGGCCACATTTGGCTCCAATCAATCATGTAAGTGACTTCTCACCATATTAGAGTCACTTTGCACCTTATAAGAGTCACTTGCCATCATATATTGGTACAATTAACATGTTAACATCATGTACATGCAATTAGAAATCCTTTTACCACCTCTTAGTGCCATATTCATACAAGTCAATTTTGGTCCACATTTTGTTTCTAATTAACCATGTTAGTCACTTTTCACCATATTAGAGTCACTTTGCACCCTTAGAGGCACGCCCCAAATATTGATATAATTAACTTGTTAACATCATGTACATGCAATTAGACATCCTTTAATCACCTCTTGGTACCCCTTTCGTACAGTCAATTTTGGGCCAGATTTTGGCTCTAATCAATCATGTAAGTGACTTCTCACCATATTAGAGTCACTTTGCACCTTAGAGTCACTTGCCATCATATATTGGTACAATTAACATGTTACATCATGACATGCAATTAGAAATCCTTTTACCACCTCTTAGTGCAATATCATACAAGTCAATTTTGGTCCACATTTTGGTTCTAATTAACCATTTTAGTCACTTCTCACCATATTAGAGTCACTTTGCACCCTATAAGAGTCACTTTCCACCATATATGCAACAATTGACATGTTAACATCATATACATCCAATTTGACATCCCTTTTACCACCTCTATAATGCCACTTTCATACAAGTTAATTTTGTTCCACATTTTGGCTCTAATCAACCATGTATCACTGTTCACCATATTAGAGTACCTTTACACCCTAAGAGTCACTTTGCACCCTATAGGAGTCACTTGCCACCGTATATTGATACAATTAACATGTTTCACATCATCTACGCAATTAGACATCCTTTAACCACCTCTTGGTACCCCTTTCCTACAATTCAATTTTGGGCCACATTTTGGCTCTAATCAATCATGTAAGTGACTTCTCACCATATTAGAGTCACTTTGCACCTTATAAGAGTCACTCGCCATCATATATTGGTACAATTAAATGTTACATCATGTACATGCATTAGAAATCCTTTTACCACCTCTTAGTGCCATATTCATACAAGTCAATTTTGGTCCACATTTTGGTTCTAATTAACCATGTTAGTCACTTTTCACCATATTAGAGTCACTTTGCACCCTTTAAGTCCTTGCCACCAAATATTGATATAATTAACATGTTAACATCATGTACATGCAATTAGACATCCTTTAACCACCTCTTGGTACCCCTTTCGTACAAGTCAATTTAGGGCCACATTCTCTAATCAATCATGTAAGTGACTTCTCACCATATTAGAGTCACTTTGCACCTTATAAGAGTCACTTGCCATCATATATTGGTACAATTAACATGTTAATCATGGAAATGCAATTAGAAATCCTTTTACCACCTCTTAGTGCCATATTCATACAAGTCAATTTTGGTCCACATTTTGGTTCTAATTAACCATGTTAGTCACTTCTCACCATATTAGAGTCACTTTGCACCCTATAAGAGTCACTTTCCACCATATATGCAACAATTGACATGTTAACATCATATACATCCAATTTGACATCCTTTAACCACCTATTAATGCCACTTTCATACAAGTTAATTTTGTTCCACATTTTGGCTCTAATCAACCATGTAAGTCACTGTTCACCATATTAGAGTACCTTTACACCCTATAAGAGTCACTTGCCCCATATATTGATACAATTAACATGTTAACATCACGGTAATGCAATTAGACATCCTTTAACCACCTCTTGGTACCCCTTTCCTACAAGTCAATTTTGGGCCATTTTGGCTCTCAATCATGTAAGTGACTTCTCACCATATTAGAGTCACTTTGCACCTTATAAGAGTCACTTGCCATCATATATTACAATTAACATGTTAACATCATGTACATGCAATTAGAAATCCTTTTACCACCTCTTAGTGCCATATTCATACAAGTCAATTTTGGTCCACATTTTGGTTCTAATTAACCATGTTAGTCACTTTTCACCATATTAGAGTCACTTTGCACCCTTTAAGAGTCACTTGCCACCAAATATTGATATAATTATGTTAACATCATGTACATGCAATTAGACATCCTTTAATCACCTCTTGGTACCCCTTTCGTACAAGTCAATTTTGGGCCCATTTTGGCTCTAATCAATCATGTAAGTGACTTCTCACCATATTAGAGTCACTTTGCACCTTATAAAGTCACTTGCCATCATATATTGGTACAATTAACATGTTAACATCATGGACATGCAATTAGAAATCCTTTTACCACCTCTTAGTGCAATATTCATACAAGTCAATTTTGGTCCACATTTTGGTTCTAATTAACCATTTTAGTCACTTCTCACCATATTAGAGTCACTTTGCACCCTATAAGAGTCACTTTCCACCATATATGCAACAATTGACATGTTAACATCATATACATCCAATTTGACATCCTTTTACCACCTTAATGCCACTTTCATACAAGTTAATTTTGTTCCACATTTTGGCTCTAATCAACCATGTAAGTCACTGTTCACCATATTAGAGTACCTTTACACCCTATAAGAGTCACTTTGCACCCTATAGGAGTCACTTGCCCGTATATTGATACAATTAACATGTTCACATCATGTACATGCAATTAGACATCCTTTAACCACCTCTTGGTACCCCTTTCCTACAATTCAATTTTGGGCCACATTTTGGCTCTAATCAATCATGTAGTGACTTCTCACCATATTAGAGGCACTTTGCACCTTATAAGAGTCACTTGCCATCATTATTGGTACTTACATGTACATCATGTACAGTTATTAGAAAAATCCTTTTACCACCTTTTAGTGCCATATTCTACAAGTCATTTTGGTCCACAGTTTGGTTCTAATTAGCCTGTTAGTCACTTTTCACCATATTAGAGTCACTTTGCAACCCTCTAAGAGTCACTTGCCACCAAATATTGATAGAATTAACATGTTAACATCATGTACATGCAATTAGACATCCTTTAACCACCTCTTGGTACCCCTTTCGTACAAGTCAATTTTGGGCCATATTTGGCTCTAATCAATCATGTAAGTGACTTCTCACTATATTAGAGTCACTTTGCACCTTATAAGAGTCACTTGCCATCATATATGGGTACAATTAACATGTTAACATCATGTACATGCAATTAGAAATCCTTTTACCACCTCTTAGTGCCATATTCATACAAGTCAATTTTGGTCCACATTTTGGTTCTAATTAACCGTGTTAGTCCTTCTCACCATAATAGAGTCACTTTGCACCCTATAAGAGTCACTTTCCACCATATATGCAACAATTGACATGTTAACATCATATACATCCAATTTGACATCCTTTTACCACCTCTTAATGCCACTTTCATACAAGTTAATTTTGTTCCACATTTTGGCTATAATCAACCATGTAAGTCACTGTTCACCATATTAGAGTACCTTTACACCCTATAAGAGTCACTTTGCACCCTATAGGAGTCACTTGCCACCGTATATTGATACAATTAACATGTTCACATCATCTACATGCAATTAGACATCCTTTAACCACCTCTTGGTACCCCTTTCCTATAATTCAATTTTGGGCCACATTTTGGCTCTAATCAATCATGTAAGTGACTTCTCACCATATTAGAGTCACTTTGCACCTTATAAGAGTCACTCGCCATCATATATTGGTATAATTAAAATGTTAACATCATGTACATGCAATTAGAAATCCTTTTACCACCTCTTAGTGCCATATTCATACAAGTCAATTTTGGTCCACATTTTGGTTCTAATTAACCATGTTAGTCACTTTTCACCATATTAGAGTCACTTTGCACCCTTTAAGTCACTTGCCACCAAATATTGATATAATTAACATGTTAACATCATGTACATGCAATTAGACATCCTTTAACCACCTCTTGGTACCCCTTTCGTACAAGTCAATTTAGGGCCACATTCTCTAATCAATCATGTAAGTGACTTCTCACCATATTAGAGTCACTTTGCACCTTATAAGAGTCACTTGCCATCATATATTGGTACAATTAACATGTTAACATCATGGAAATGCAATTAGAAATCCTTTTACCACCTCTTAGTGCCATATTCATACAAGTCAATTTTGGTCCACATTTGGTTCTAATTAACCATGTTAGTCACTTCTCACCATATTAGAGTCACTTTGCACCCTATAAGAGTCACTTTCCACCATATATGCAACAATTGACATGTTAACATCATATACATCCAATTTGACATCCTTTAACCACCTATTAATGCCACTTTCATACAAGTTAATTTTGTTCCACATTTTGGCTCTAATCAACCATGTAAGTCACTGTTCACCATATTAGAGTACCTTTACACCCTATAAGAGTCACTTGCCCCATATATGGATACAATTAACATGTTAACATCACGTAAATGCAATTAGACATCCTTTACCACCACTTGGTACCCCCTTTCCTACAAGTCAATTTTGGGGCCACATTTGGCTCCAATCAATCATGTAAGTGACTTCTCACCATATTAGAGTCACTTTGCACCTTATAAGAGTCACTTGCCATCATATATTGGTACAATTAACATGTTAAAATCATGTACATGCAATTAGAAATCCTTTTACCACCTCTTAGTGCATATTCATACAAGTCAATTTTGGTCCACATTTTGTTTCTAATTAACAATGTTAGTCACTTTTCACCATATTAGAGTCACTTTGCACCCTTTAAGAGTCACTTGCCACCAAATATTGATATAATTAACTTGTTAACATCATGTACATGCAATTAGACATCCTTTAATCACCTCTTGGTACCCCTTTCATACAAGTCAATTTTGGGCCATATTTTGGCTCTAATCAATCATGTAAGTGACTTCTCACCATATTAGAGTCACTTTGCACCTTATAAAAGTCACTTGCCATCATATATTGGTACAATTAACATGTTAACATCATGGACATGCAATTAGAAATCCTTTTACCACCTCTTACTGCAATATTCATAGAAGTCAATTTTGGTCCACATTTTGGTTCTAATTAACCATTTTAGTCACTTCTCATCATATTAGAGTCACTTTGCACCCTATAAGAGTCACTTTCCACATATATGCAACAATTGACATGTTAACATCATATACATCCAATTTGACATCCTTTTACCACCTCTTAATGCCACTTTCATACAAGTTAATTTTGTTCCACATTTTGGCTCTAATCAACCATGTAAGTCACTGTTCACCATATTAGAGTACCTTTACACCCTATAAGAGTCACTTTGCACCCTATAGGAGTCACTTGCCACCGTATATTGATACAATTAACATGTTCACATCATGTACATGCAATTAGACATCCTTTAACCACCTCTTGGTACCCCTTTCCTACAATTCAATTTTGGGCCACATTTTGGCTCTAATCAATCATGTAAGTGACTTCTCACCATATTAGAGTCACTTTGCACCTTATAAGAGTCACTTGTCATCATATATTGGTACAATTAACATGTTAACATCATGTACATGTTATTAGAAATCCTTTTACCACCTTTTAGTGCCATATTCATACAAGTCAATTTTGGTCCACATTTTGGTTCTAATTAGCCATGTTAGTCACTTTTCACCATATTAGAGTCACTTTGCACCCTTTAAGAGTCACTTGCCACCAAATATTGATAGAATTAACATGTTAACATCATGTACATGCAATTAGACATCCTTTAACCACCTCTTGGTACCCCTTTCGTACAAGTCAATTTGGGCCACATTTTGGCTCTAATCAATCATGTAAGTGACTTCTCACTATATTAGAGTCACTTTGCACCTTATAAGAGTCACTTGCCATCATATATTGGTACAATTAACATGTTAACATCATGTACATGCAATTAGAAATCCTTTTACCACCTCTTAGTGCCATATTCATACAAGTCAATTTTGGTCCACATTTTGGTTCTAATTAACCGTGTTAGTCACTTCTCACCATAATAGAGTCACTTTGCACCCTATAAGAGTCACTTTCCACCATATATGCAACAATTGACATGTTAACATCATATACATCCAATTTGACATCCTTTTACCACCTATTAATGCCACTTTCATACAAGTTAATTTTGTTCCACATTTTGCCTCTAATCACCATGTAAGTCACTGTTCACCATATTATAGTACCTTTACATCCTATAAGAGTCACTTGTCCCATATATTGATACAATTAACATGTTAAAATCACGTAAATGCAATTAGACTGCTATAACCACCTCTTGGTACCCCTTTCCTACAAGTCAATTTTGGGCCACATTTTGGCTCTAATCAATCATGTAAGTGACTTCTCACCATATTAGAGTCACTTTGCACCTTATAAGAGTCACTTGCTATCATATATTGGTACAATTAACATGTTAACACCATGTACATGCAATTAGAAATCCTTTTACCACCTCTTAGTGCCATATTCATACAAGTCAATTTTGGTCCACATTTTGGTTCTAATTAACCATGTTAGTCACTTCTCACCATATTAGAGTCACTTTGCACCCTATAAAAGTCACTTTCCACCATATATGCAACAATTGACATGTTAACATCATATACATCCAATTTGACATCCTTTTACCACCTATTAATGCCACTTTTATACATGTTATTTTGTTCCACATTTTGGCCCTAATCAACCATGTACGTCACTGTTCACCATATTAGAGTACCTTTACACCCTATAAGAGTCACTTGCCCCATATATTGATACAATTAACATGTTAACATCACGTAAATGCAATTAGACATCCTTTAACCACCTCTTGGTACCCTTTTGCTACAAGTCAATTTTGGGCCACATTTTGGCTCTAATCAATCATGTAAGTGACTTCTCACCATATTAGAGTCACTTTGCAGCTTATAAGAGTCACTTACCATCATATATTGGTACATTTAACATGTTAACATCATGTACATGCAATTAGAAATCCTTTTAACCACCTCCTAGTGCCATATTCATACAGTCAATTTTGGTCCACATTTTGGTTCTAATTAACCATGTTAGTCACTTTTCACCATATTAGAGTCACTTTGCACCCTTTAAGAGTCACTTGCCACCAAATATTGATATAATTAACATGTTAACATCATGTACATGCAATTAGACATCCTTTAACCACCTCTTGGTACCCCTTTCGTACAAGTCAATTTAGGGCCACATTTTGGATCTAATCAATCATGTAAGTGACTTCTCACCATATTAGAGTCACTTTGCACCTTATAAGAGTTACTTGCCATCATATATTGGTACAATTAATATGTTAACATCATGGACATGCAATTAGAAATCCATTTACCACCTCTTAGTGCCATATTCATACAAGTCAATTTTGGTCCACATTTGGTTCTAATTAACCATGTTAGTCACTTCTCACCATATTAGAGTCACTTTGCACCCTATAAGAGTCACTTTCCACCATATATGCAACAATTGACATGTTAACATCATATACATCCAATTTGACATCCTTTAACCACCTATTAATGCCACTTTCATACAAGTTAATTTGTTCCACATTTTGGCTCTAATCAACCATGTAAGTCACTGTTCACCATATTAGAGTACCTTTACACCCTATAAGAGTCACTTGCCCCATATATTGATACAATTAACATGTTAACATCACGTAAATGCAATTAGACATCCTTTAACCACCTCTTGGTACCCCTTTCCTACAAGTCATTTTGGGGCCACATTATGGCTCCAATCAATCATGTAAGTGACTTCTCACCATATTAGAGTCACTTTGCACCTTATAAGAGTCACTTGCCATCATATATTGGTACAATTAACATGTTAACATCATGTACATGCAATTAGAAATCTTTTACCACCTCTTAGTGCCATATTCATACAAGTCAATTTTGGTCCACATTTTGTTTCTAATTAACCATGTTAGTCACTTTTCACCATATTAGAGTCACTTTGCACCCTTTAAGAGTCACTTGCCACCATATATTGATATAATTAACTTGTTAACATCATGTACATGCAATTAGACATCCTTTAATCACCTCTTGGTACCCCTTTCGTACAAGTCAATTTGGGCCAGATTTGGCTCTAATCAATCATGTAAGTGACTTCTCACCATATTAGAGTCACTTTGCACCTTATAGAAGTCACTTGCCATCATATATTGGTACAATTAACATGTTAACATCATGGACATGCAATTAGAAATCCTTTTACTACCTCTTAGTGCAATATTCATACAAGTCAATTTTGGTCCACATTTGGTTCTAATTAACCATTTTAGTCACTTCTCACCATATTACAGTCACTTTGCACCCTATAAGAGTCACTTTCCACCATATATGCAACAATTGACATGTTAACATCATATACATCCAATTTGACATCCTTTTACCACCTCTTAATGCCAATTTCATACAAGTTAATTTTGTTCCACATTTTGGCTCTAATCAACCATGTAAGTCACTGTTCACCATATTAGAGTACCTTTACACCCTATAAGAGTCACTTTGCACCCTATAGGAGTCACTTGCCACCGTATATTGATACAATTAACATGTTCACATCATGTACATGCAATTAGACATCCTTTAACAACCTCTTGGTACCCCTTTTCTATAATTCAATTTTGGGCCACATTTTGGCTCTAATCAATCATGTAAGTGACTTCTCACCATATTAGAGTCACTTTGCACCTTATAAGAGTCACTTGCCATCATATATTGGTACATTTAACATGTTAACATCATGTACATGCAATTAGAAATCCTTTTACCACCTCTTAGTGCCATATTCATACAATTCAATTTTGGTCCACATTTTGGTTCTAATTAACCATGTTAGTCACTTTTCACCATATTAGAGTCACTTTGCACCCTTTAAGAGTCACTTGCCACAAAATATTGATATAATTAACATGTTAACATCATGTACATGCAATTAGACATCCTTTAACCACCTCTTGGTACCCCCTTTCGTACAAGTCAATTTAGGGCCACATTTTGGATCTAATCAATCATGTAAGTGACTTCTCACCATATTAGAGTCACTTTGCACCTTATAAGAGTTACTTGCCATCATATATTGGTACAATTAACATGTTAACATCATAGACATGCAATTAGAAATCCTTTACCACCTCTTAGTGCCATATTCATACAAGTCAATTTTGGTCCACATTTTATTTCTAATTAACCATGTTAGTCACTTCTCACCATATTAGAGTCACTTTGCACCCTATAAGAGTCACTTTCCACCATATATGCAACAATTGACATGTTAACATCATATACATCCAATTTGACATCCTTTAACCACCTATTAATGCCACTTTCATACAAGTTAATTTTGTTCCACATTTTGGCTCTAATCAACCATGTAAGTCACTGTTCACCATATTAGAGTACCTTTACACCCTATAAGAGTCACTTGCCCCATATATTGATACAATTAACATGTTAACATCACGTAAATGCAATTAGACATCCTTTAACCACCTCTTGGTACCCCTTTCCTACAAGTCAATTTTGGGCCACATTATGGCTCCAATCAATCATGTAAGTGACTTCTCACCATATTAGAGTCACTTTGCACCTTATAAGAGTCACTTGCCATCATATATTGGTACAATTAACATGTTAACATCATGTACATGCAATTAGAAATCCTTTTACCACCTCTTAGTGCATATTCATACAAGTCAATTTTGGTCCACATTTTGTTTCTAATTAACAATGTTAGTCACTTTTCACCATATTAGAGTCACTTTGCACCCTTTAAGAGTCACTTGCCACCAAATATTGATATAATTAACTTGTTAACATCATGTACATGCAATTAGACATCCTTTAATCACCTCTTGGTACCCCTTTCATACAAGTCAATTTTGGGCCATATTTTGGCTCTAATCAATCATGTAAGTGACTTCTCACCATATTAGAGTCACTTTGCACCTTATAAAAGTCACTTGCCATCATATATTGGTACAATTAACATGTTAACATCATGGACATGCAATTAGAAATCCTTTTACCACCTCTTACTGCAATATTCATAGAAGTCAATTTTGGTCCACATTTTGGTTCTAATTAACCATTTTAGTCACTTCTCATCATATTAGAGTCACTTTGCACCCTATAAGAGTCACTTTCCACCATATATGCAACAATTGACATGTTAACATCATATACATCCAATTTGACATCCTTTTACCACCTCTTAATGCCACTTTCATACAAGTTAATTTTGTTCCACATTTTGGCTCTAATCAACCATGTAAGTCACTGTTCACCATATTAGAGTACCTTTACACCCTATAAGAGTCACTTTGCACCCTATAGGAGTCACTTGCCACCGTATATTGATACAATTAACATGTTCACATCATGTACATGCAATTAGACATCCTTTAACCACCTCTTGGTACCCCTTTCCTACAATTCAATTTTGGGCCACATTTTGGCTCTAATCAATCATGTAAGTGACTTCTCACCATATTAGAGTCACTTTGCACCTTATAAGAGTCACTTGCCATCATATATTGGTACAATTAACATGTTAACATCATGTACATGTTATTAGAAATCCTTTTACCACCTTTTAGTGCCATATTCATACAAGTCAATTTTGGTCCACATTTTGGTTCTAATTAGCCATGTTAGTCACTTTTCACCATATTAGAGTCACTTTGCACCCTTTAAGAGTCACTTGCCACCAAATATTGATAGAATTAACATGTTAACATCATGTACATGCAATTAGACATCCTTTAACCACCTCTTGGTACCCCCTTTCGTACAAGTCAATTTGGGCCACATTTTGGCTCTAATCAATCATGTAAGTGACTTCTCACTATATTAGAGTCACTTTGCACCTTATAAGAGTCACTTGCCATCATATATTGGTACAATTAACATGTTAACATCATGTACATGCAATTAGAAATCCTTTTACCACCTCTTAGTGCCATATTCATACAAGTCAATTTTGGTCCACATTTTGGTTCTAATTAACCGTGTTAGTCACTTCTCACCATAATAGAGTCACTTTGCACCCTATAAGAGTCACTTTCCACCATATATGCAACAATTGACATGTTAACATCATATACATCCAATTTGACATCCTTTTACCACCTATTAATGCCACTTTCATACAAGTTAATTTTGTTCCACATTTTGCCTCTAATCAACCATGTAAGTCACTGTTCACCATATTATAGTACCTTTACATCCTATAAGAGTCACTTGTCCCATATATTGATACAATTAACATGTTAAAATCACGTAAATGCAATTAGACTGCTATAACCACCTCTTGGTACCCCTTTCCTACAAGTCAATTTTGGGCCACATTTTGGCTCTAATCAATCATGTAAGTGACTTCTCACCATATTAGAGTCACTTTGCACCTTATAAGAGTCACTTGCTATCATATATTGGTACAATTAACATGTTAACACCATGTACATGCAATTAGAAATCCTTTTACCACCTCTTAGTGCCATATTCATACAAGTCAATTTTGGTCCACATTTTGGTTCTAATTAACCATGTTAGTCACTTCTCACCATATTAGAGTCACTTTGCACCCTATAAAAGTCACTTTCCACCATATATGCAACAATTGACATGTTAACATCATATACATCCAATTTGACATCCTTTTACCACCTATTAATGCCACTTTTATACCTGTTAATTTTGTTCCACATTTTGGCCCTAATCAACCATGTACGTCACTGTTCACCATATTAGAGTACCTTTACACCCTATAAGAGTCACTTGCCCCATATATTGATACAATTAACATGTTAACATCACGTAAATGCAATTAGACATCCTTTAACCACCTCTTGGTACCCTTTTGCTACAAGTCAATTTTGGGCCACATTTTGGCTCTAATCAATCATGTAAGTGACTTCTCACCATATTAGAGTCACTTTGCAGCTTATAAGAGTCACTTACCATCATATATTGGTACATTTAACATGTTAACATCATGTACATGCAATTAGAAATCCTTTTACCACCTCCTAGTGCCATATTCATACAAGTCAATTTTGGTCCACATTTTGGTTCTAATTAACCATGTTAGTCACTTTTCACCATATTAGAGTCACTTTGCACCCTTTAAGAGTCACTTGCCACCAAATATTGATATAATTAACATGTTAACATCATGTACATGCAATTAGACATCCTTTAACCACCTCTTGGTACCCCTTTCGTACAAGTCAATTTAGGGCCACATTTTGGATCTAATCAATCATGTAAGTGACTTCTCACCATATTAGAGTCACTTTGCACCTTATAAGAGTTACTTGCCATCATATATTGGTACAATTAATATGTTAACATCATGGACATGCAATTAGAAATCCTTTTACCACCTCTTAGTGCCATATTCATACAAGTCAATTTTGGTCCACATTTTGGTTCTAATTAACCATGTTAGTCACTTCTCACCATATTAGAGTCACTTTGCACCCTATAAGAGTCACTTTCCACCATATATGCAACAATTGACATGTTAACATCATATACATCCAATTTGACATCCTTTAACCACCTATTAATGCCACTTTCATACAAGTTAATTTTGTTCCACATTTTGGCTCTAATCAACCATGTAAGTCACTGTTCACCATATTAGAGTACCTTACACCCTATAAGAGTCACTTGCCCCATATATTGATACAATTAACATGTTAACATCACGTAAATGCAATTAGACATCCTTTAACCACCTCTTGGTACCCCCTTTCCTACAAGTCAATTTTGGGCCACATTATGGCTCCAATCAATCATGTAAGTGACTTCTCACCATATTAGAGTCACTTTGCACCTTATAAGAGTCACTTGCCATCATATATTGGTACAATTAACATGTTAACATCATGTACATGCAATTAGAAATCTTTTTACCACCTCTTAGTGCCATATTCATACAAGTCAATTTTGGTCCACATTTTGTTTCTAATTAACCATGTTAGTCACTTTTCACCATATTAGAGTCACTTTGCACCCTTTAAGAGTCACTTGCCACCATATATTGATATAATTAACTTGTTAACATCATGTACATGCAATTAGACATCCTTTAATCACCTCTTGGTACCCCTTTCGTACAAGTCAATTTTGGGCCAGATTTTGGCTCTAATCAATCATGTAAGTGACTTCTCACCATATTAGAGTCACTTTGCACCTTATAGAAGTCACTTGCCATCATATATTGGTACAATTAACATGTTAACATCATGGACATGCAATTAGAAATCCTTTTACTACCTCTTAGTGCAATATTCATACAAGTCAATTTTGGTCCACATTTTGGTTCTAATTAACCATTTTAGTCACTTCTCACCATATTACAGTCACTTTGCACCCTATAAGAGTCACTTTCCACCATATATGCAACAATTGACATGTTAACATCATATACATCCAATTTGACATCCTTTTACCACCTCTTAATGCCAATTTCATACAAGTTAATTTTGTTCCACATTTTGGCTCTAATCAACCATGTAAGTCACTGTTCACCATATTAGAGTACCTTTACACCCTATAAGAGTCACTTTGCACCCTATAGGAGTCACTTGCCACCGTATATTGATACAATTAACATGTTCACATCATGTACATGCAATTAGACATCCTTTAACAACCTCTTGGTACCCCTTTTCTATAATTCAATTTTGGGCCACATTTTGGCTCTAATCAATCATGTAAGTGACTTCTCACCATATTAGAGTCACTTTGCACCTTATAAGAGTCACTTGCCATCATATATTGGTACATTTAACATGTTAACATCATGTACATGCAATTAGAAATCCTTTTACCACCTCTTAGTGCCATATTCATACAATTCAATTTTGGTCCACATTTTGGTTCTAATTAACCATGTTAGTCACTTTTCACCATATTAGAGTCACTTTGCACCCTTTAAGAGTCACTTGCCACAAATATTGATATAATTAACATGTTAACATCATGTACATGCAATTAGACATCCTTTAACCACCTCTTGGTACCCCTTTCGTACAAGTCAATTTAGGGCCACATTTTGGATCTAATCAATCATGTAAGTGACTTCTCACCATATTAGAGTCACTTTGCACCTTATAAGAGTTACTTGCCATCATATATTGGTACAATTAACATGTTAACATCATAGACATGCAATTAGAAATCCTTTTACCACCTCTTAGTGCCATATTCATACAAGTCAATTTTGGTCCACATTTTATTTCTAATTAACCATGTTAGTCACTTCTCACCATATTAGAGTCACTTTGCACCCTATAAGAGTCACTTTCCACCATATATGCAACAATTGACATGTTAACATCATATACATCCAATTTGACATCCTTTAACCACCTATTAATGCCACTTTCATACAAGTTAATTTTGTTCCACATTTTGGCTCTAATCAACCATGTAAGTCATTGTTCACCATATTAGAGTACCTTTACACCCTATAAGAGTCACTTGCCCCATATATTGATACGATTAACATGTTAACATCACGTAAATGCAATTAGACATCCTTTAACCACCTCTTGGTACCCATTTCCTACAAGTCAATTTTGGGCCACATTATGGCTCCAATCAATCATGTAAGTGACTTCTCACCATATTAGAGTCACTTTGCACCTTATAAGAGTCACTTGTCATCATATATTGGTACAATTAACATGTTAACATCATGTACATGCAATTAGAAATCCTTTTACCACCTCATAGTGCCATATTCATACAAGTCAATTTTGGTCCACATTTTGGTTCTAATTAACCATGTTAGTCACTTTTCACCATATTGGAGTCACTTTGCACCCTTTAAGAGTCACTTGCCACCAAATATTGATATAATTAACATGTTAACATCATGTACATGCAATTAGACATCCTTTAACCACCTCTTGGTACCCCTTTCGTACAAGTCAATTTAGGGCCACATTTTGGCTCTAATCAATCATGTAAGTGACTTCTCACCATATTAGAGTCACTTTGCACCTTATAAGAGTCACTTGCCATCATATATTGGTACAATTAACATGTTAACATCATGGACATGCAATTAGAAATCCTTTTACTACCTCTTAGTGCAATATTCATACAAGTCAATTTTGGTCCACATTTTGGTTCTAATTAACCATTTTAGTCACTTCTCACCATATTACAGTCACTTTGCACCCTATAAGAGTCACTTTCCACCATATATGCAACAATTGACATGTTAACATCATATACATCCAATTTGACATCCTTTTACCACCTCTTAATGCCACTTTCATACAAGTTAATTTTGTTCCACATTTTGGCTCTAATCAACCATGTAAGTCACTGTTCACCATATTAGAGTACCTTTACACCCTATAAGAGTCACTTTGCACCCTATAGGAGTCACTTGCCACCGTATATTGATACAATTAACATGTTCACATCATGTACATGCAATTAGACATCCTTTAACCACCTCTTGGTACCCCTTTCCTATAATTCAATTTTGGGCCACATTTTGGCTCTAATCAATCATGTAAGTGACTTCTCACCATATTAGAGTCACTTTGCACCTTATAAGAGTCACTCACCATCATATATTGGTACAATTAAAATGTTAACATCATGTACATGCAATTAGAAATCCTTTTACCACCTCTTAGTGCCATATTCATACAAGTCAATTTTGGTCCACATTTTGGTTCTAATTAACCATGTTAGTCACTTTTCACGATATTAGAGTCACTTTGCACCCTTTAAGAGTCACTTGCCACCAAATATTGATATAATTAACATGTTAACATCATGTGCATGCAATTAGACATCCTTTAACCACCTCTTGGTACCCCTTTCGTACAAGTCAATTTAGGGCCACATTTTGGCTCTAATCAATCATGTAAGTGACTTCTCACCATATTAGAGTCACTTTGCACCTTATAAGAGTCACTTGTCATCATATATTGGTACAATTAACATGTTAACATCATGGACATGCAATTAGAAATCCTTTTACCACCTCTTAGTGCCATGTACAATTAACATGTTAACATCATGTACATGCAATTAGAAATCCTTTTACCACCTCTTAGTGCCATATTCATACAAGTCAATTTTGGTCCACATTTTGGTTCTAATTAACCATGTTAGTCACTTTTCACCATATTAGAGTCACTTTGCATCCTTTAAAAGTCACTTGACACCAAATATTGATATAATTAACATGTTAACATCATGTACATGCAATTAGAAATCCTTTAACCACCTCTTCGTACCCCTTTCGTACAAGTCAATTTTGGGCCACATTTTGGCTCTAATCAATCATGTAAGTGACTTCTCACCATATTAGAGTCACTTTGCACCTTATAAGAGTCACTTGCCATCATATATTAGTACAATTAACATGTTAACATCATATACATTCAATTAGAAATCCTTTTACCACCTCTTAGTGCCATATTCATACAAGTCAATTTTGGTCCACATTTTGGTTCTAATTAACCATGTTAGTCATTTTTCACCATATTAGAGTCACTTTGTACCCTTTAAGAGTCACTTGCCACCAAATATTGATATAATTAACATGTTAACATCATGTACATGCAATTAGACATCCTTTAACCACCTCTTGGTACCCCTTTCGTACAAGTCAATTTTGGGCCACATTTTGGCTCTAATCAATCATGTAAGTGACTTCTCACCATATTACAGTCACTTTGCACCTTATAAGAGTCACTTGCCATCATATATTGGTACAATTAACATGTTAACATCATATACATGCAATTAGAAATCCTTTTACCACCTCTTAGTGCCATATTCATACAAGTCAATTTGGTCCACATTTTGGTTCTAATTAACCATGTTAGTCACTTTTCACCATATTAGAGTCACTTTGCATCCTTTAAAAGTCACTTGACACCAAATATTGATATAATTAACATGTTAACATCATGTACATGCAATTAGACATCCTTTAACCACCTCTTGGTACCCCTTTCGTACAAGTCAATTTTGGGCCACATTTTGGCTCTAATCAATCATGTAAGTGACTTCTCACCATATTACAGTCACTTTGCACCTTATAAGAGTCACTTGCCATCATATATTGGTACAATTAACATGTTAACATCATATACATGCAATTAGAAATCCTTTTACCACCTCTTAGTGCCATATTCATACAAGTCAATTTTGGTCCACATTTTGGTTCTAATTAACCATGTTAGTCACTTTTCACCATATTAGAGTCACTTTGCATCCTTTAAAAGTCACTTGACACCAAATATTGATATAATTAACATGTTAACATCATGTACATGCAATTAGACATCCTTTAACCACCTCTTCGTACCCCTTTCGTACAAGTCAATTTTGGGCCACATTTTGGCTCTAATCAATCATGTAAGTGACTTCTCACCATATTAGAGTCACTTTGCACCTTATAAGAGTCACTTGCCATCATATATTAGTACAATTAACATGTTAACATCATATACATTCAATTAGAAATCCTTTTACCACCTCTTAGTGCCATATTCATACAAGTCAATTTTGGTCCACATTTTGGTTCTAATTAACCATGTTAGTCATTTTTCACCATATTAGAGTCACTTTGCAACCTTTAAGAGTCACTTGCCACCAAATATTGATATAATTAACATGTTAACATCATGTACATGCAATTAGACATCCTTTAACCACCTCTTGGTACCCCTTTCGTACAAGTCAATTTTGGGCCACATTTTGGCTCTAATCAATCATGTAAGTGACTTCTCACCATATTACAGTCACTTTGCACCTTATAAGAGTCACTTGCCATCATATATTGGTACAATTAACATGTTAACATCATATACATGCAATTAGAAATCCTTTTACCACCTCTTAGTGCCATATTCATACAAGTCAATTTTGGTCCACATTTTGGTTCTAATTAACCATGTTAGTCACTTTTCACCATATTAGAGTCACTTTGCATCCTTTAAAAGTCACTTGACACCAAATATTGATATAATTAACATGTTAACATCATGTACATGCAATTAGACATCCTTTAACCACCTCTTCGTACCCCTTTCGTACAAGTCAATTTTGGGCCACATTTTGGCTCTAATCAATCATGTAAGTGACTTCTCACCATATTAGAGTCACTTTGCACCTTATAAGAGTCACTTGCCATCATATATTAGTACAATTAACATGTTAACATCATATACATTCAATTAGAAATCCTTTTACCACCTCTTAGTGCCATATTCATACAAGTCAATTTTGGTCCACATTTTGGTTCTAATTAACCATGTTAGTCATTTTTCACCATATTAGAGTCACTTTGCAACCTTTAAGAGTCACTTGCCACCAAATATTGATATAATTAACATGTTAACATCATGTACATGCAATTAGACATCCTTTAACCACCTCTTGGTACCCCTTTCGTACAAGTCAATTTGGGCCACATTTTGGCTCTAATCAATCATGTAAGTGACTTCTCACCATATTACAGTCACTTTGCACCTTATAAGAGTCACTTGCCATCATATATTGGTACAATTAACATGTTAACATCATATACATGCAATTAGAAATCCTTTTACCACCTCTTAGTGCCATATTCATACAAGTCAATTTTGGTCCACATTTTGGTTCTAATTAACCATGTTAGTCACTTTTCACCATATTAGAGTCACTTTGCATCCTTTAAAAGTCACTTGACACCAAATATTGATATAATTAACATGTTAACATCATGTACATGCAATTAGACATCCTTTAAGCACCTCTTCGTACCCCTTTCGTACAAGTCAATTTTGGGCCACATTTTGGCTCTAATCAATCATGTAAGTGACTTCTCACCATATTAGAGTCACTTTGCACCTTATAAGAGTCACTTGCCATCATATATTGGTACAATTAACATGTTAACATCATATACATGCAATTAGAAATCCTTTTACCACCTCTTAGTGCCATATTCATACAAGTCAATTTTGGTCACATTTTGGTTCTAATTAACCATGTTAGTCATTTTTCACCATATTAGAGTCACTTTGCACCCTTTAAGAGTCACTTGCCACCATATATTGATATAATTAACTTGTTAACATCATGTACATGCAATTAGACATCCTTTAATCACCTCTTGGTACCCCTTTCGTACAAGTCAATTTTGGGCCAGATTTTGGCTCTAATCAATCATGTAAGTGACTTCTCACCATATTAGAGTCACTTTGCACCTTATAGAAGTCACTTGCCATCATATATTGGTACAATTAACATGTTAACATCATGGACATGCAATTAGAAATCCTTTTACTACCTCTTAGTGCAATATTCATACAAGTCAATTTTGGTCCACATTTTGGTTCTAATTAACCATTTTAGTCACTTCTCACCATATTACAGTCACTTTGCACCCTATAAGAGTCACTTTCCACCATATATGCAACAATTGACATGTTAACATCATATACATCCAATTTGACATCCTTTTACCACCTCTTAATGCCAATTTCATACAAGTTAATTTTGTTCCACATTTTGGCTCTAATCAACCATGTAAGTCACTGTTCACCATATTAGAGTACCTTTACACCCTATAAGAGTCACTTTGCACCCTATAGGAGTCACTTGCCACCGTATATTGATACAATTAACATGTTCACATCATGTACATGCAATTAGACATCCTTTAACAACCTCTTGGTACCCCTTTTCTATAATTCAATTTTGGGCCACATTTTGGCTCTAATCAATCATGTAAGTGACTTCTCACCATATTAGAGTCACTTTGCACCTTATAAGAGTCACTTGCCATCATATATTGGTACATTTAACATGTTAACATCATGTACATGCAATTAGAAATCCTTTTACCACCTCTTAGTGCCATATTCATACAATTCAATTTTGGTCCACATTTTGGTTCTAATTAACCATGTTAGTCACTTTTCACCATATTAGAGTCACTTTGCACCCTTTAAGAGTCACTTGCCACAAAATATTGATATAATTAACATGTTAACATCATGTACATGCAATTAGACATCCTTTAACCACCTCTTGGTACCCCTTTCGTACAAGTCAATTTAGGGCCACATTTTGGATCTAATCAATCATGTAAGTGACTTCTCACCATATTAGAGTCACTTTGCACCTTATAAGAGTTACTTGCCATCATATATTGGTACAATTAACATGTTAACATCATAGACATGCAATTAGAAATCCTTTTACCACCTCTTAGTGCCATATTCATACAAGTCAATTTTGGTCCACATTTTATTTCTAATTAACCATGTTAGTCACTTCTCACCATATTAGAGTCACTTTGCACCCTATAAGAGTCACTTTCCACCATATATGCAACAATTGACATGTTAACATCATATACATCCAATTTGACATCCTTTAACCACCTATTAATGCCACTTTCATACAAGTTAATTTTGTTCCACATTTTGGCTCTTATCAACCATGTAAGTCATTGTTCACCATATTAGAGTACCTTTACACCCTATAAGAGTCACTTGCCCCATATATTGATACGATTAACATGTTAACATCACGTAAATGCAATTAGACATCCTTTAACCACCTCTTGGTACCCATTTCCTACAAGTCAATTTTGGGCCACATTATGGCTCCAATCAATCATGTAAGTGACTTCTCACCATATTAGAGTCACTTTGCACCTTATAAGAGTCACTTGTCATCATATATTGGTACAATTAACATGTTAACATCATGTACATGCAATTAGAAATCCTTTTACCACCTCATAGTGCCATATTCATACAAGTCAATTTTGGTCCACATTTTGGTTCTAATTAACCATGTTAGTCACTTTTCACCATATTGGAGTCACTTTGCACCCTTTAAGAGTCACTTGCCACCAAATATTGATATAATTAACATGTTAACATCATGTACATGCAATTAGACATCCTTTAACCACCTCTTGGTACCCCTTTCGTACAAGTCAATTTAGGGCCACATTTTGGCTCTAATCAATCATGTAAGTGACTTCTCACCATATTAGAGTCACTTTGCACCTTATAAGAGTCACTTGCCATCATATATTGGTACAATTAACATGTTAACATCATGGACATGCAATTAGAAATCCTTTTACTACCTCTTAGTGCAATATTCATACAAGTCAATTTTGGTCCACATTTTGGTTCTAATTAACCATTTTAGTCACTTCTCACCATATTACAGTCACTTTGCACCCTATAAGAGTCACTTTCCACCATATATGCAACAATTGACATGTTAACATCATATACATCCAATTTGACATCCTTTTACCACCTCTTAATGCCACTTTCATACAAGTTAATTTTGTTCCACATTTTGGCTCTAATCAACCATGTAAGTCACTGTTCACCATATTAGAGTACCTTTACACCCTATAAGAGTCACTTTGCACCCTATAGGAGTCACTTGCCACCGTATATTGATACAATTAACATGTTCACATCATGTACATGCAATTAGACATCCTTTAACCACCTCTTGGTACCCCTTTCCTATAATTCAATTTTGGGCCACATTTGGCTCTAATCAATCATGTAAGTGACTTCTCACCATATTAGAGTCACTTTGCACCTTATAAGAGTCACTCACCATCATATATTGGTACAATTAAAATGTTAACATCATGTACATGCAATTAGAAATCCTTTTACCACCTCTTAGTGCCATATTCATACAAGTCAATTTTGGTCCACATTTTGGTTCTAATTAACCATGTTAGTCACTTTTCACGATATTAGAGTCACTTTGCACCCTTTAAGAGTCACTTGCCACCAAATATTGATATAATTAACATGTTAACATCATGTGCATGCAATTAGACATCCTTTAACCACCTCTTGGTACCCCTTTCGTACAAGTCAATTTAGGGCCACATTTTGGCTCTAATCAATCATGTAAGTGACTTCTCACCATATTAGAGTCACTTTGCACCTTATAAGAGTCACTTGTCATCATATATTGGTACAATTAACATGTTAACATCATGGACATGCAATTAGAAATCCTTTTACCACCTCTTAGTGCCATGTACAATTAACATGTTAACATCATGTACATGCAATTAGAAATCCTTTTACCACCTCTTAGTGCCATATTCATACAAGTCAATTTTGGTCCACATTTTGGTTCTAATTAACCATGTTAGTCACTTTTCACCATATTAGAGTCACTTTGCATCCTTTAAAAGTCACTTGACACCAAATATTGATATAATTAACATGTTAACATCATGTACATGCAATTAGAAATCCTTTAACCACCTCTTCGTACCCCTTTCGTACAAGTCAATTTTGGGCCACATTTTGGCTCTAATCAATCATGTAAGTGACTTCTCACCATATTAGAGTCACTTTGCACCTTATAAGAGTCACTTGCCATCATATATTAGTACAATTAACATGTTAACATCATATACATTCAATTAGAAATCCTTTTACCACCTCTTAGTGCCATATTCATACAAGTCAATTTTGGTCCACATTTTGGTTCTAATTAACCATGTTAGTCATTTTTCACCATATTAGAGTCACTTTGTACCCTTTAAGAGTCACTTGCCACCAAATATTGATATAATTAACATGTTAACATCATGTACATGCAATTAGACATCCTTTAACCACCTCTTGGTACCCCTTTCGTACAAGTCAATTTTGGGCCACATTTTGGCTCTAATCAATCATGTAAGTGACTTCTCACCATATTACAGTCACTTTGCACCTTATAAGAGTCACTTGCCATCATATATTGGTACAATTAACATGTTAACATCATATACATGCAATTAGAAATCCTTTTACCGCCTCTTAGTGCCATATTCATACAAGTCAATTTTGGTCCACATTTTGGTTCTAATTAACCATGTTAGTCACTTTTCACCATATTAGAGTCACTTTGCATCCTTTAAAAGTCACTTGACACCAAATATTGATATAATTAACATGTTAACATCATGTACATGCAATTAGACATCCTTTAACCACCTCTTGGTACCCCTTTCGTACAAGTCAATTTTGGGCCACATTTTGGCTCTAATCAATCATGTAAGTGACTTCTCACCATATTACAGTCACTTTGCACCTTATAAGAGTCACTTGCCATCATATATTGGTACAATTAACATGTTAACATCATATACATGCAATTAGAAATCCTTTTACCACCTCTTAGTGCCATATTCATACAAGTCAATTTTGGTCCACATTTTGGTTCTAATTAACCATGTTAGTCACTTTTCACCATATTAGAGTCACTTTGCATCCTTTAAAAGTCACTTGACACCAAATATTGATATAATTAACATGTTAACATCATGTACATGCAATTAGACATCCTTTAACCACCTCTTCGTACCCCTTTCGTACAAGTCAATTTTGGGCCACATTTTGGCTCTAATCAATCATGTAAGTGACTTCTCACCATATTAGAGTCACTTTGCACCTTATAAGAGTCACTTGCCATCATATATTAGTACAATTAACATGTTAACATCATATACATTCAATTAGAAATCCTTTTACCACCTCTTAGTGCCATATTCATACAAGTCAATTTTGGTCCACATTTTGGTTCTAATTAACCATGTTAGTCACTTTTCACCATATTAGAGTCACTTTGCATCCTTTAAAAGTCACTTGACACCAAATATTGATATAATTAACATGTTAACATCATGTACATGCAATTAGACATCCTTTAACCACCTCTTCGTACCCCTTTCGTACAAGTCAATTTTGGGCCACATTTTGGCTCTAATCAATCATGTAAGTGACTTCTCACCATATTAGAGTCACTTTGCACCTTATAAGAGTCACTTGCCATCATATATTAGTACAATTAACATGTTAACATCATATACATTCAATTAGAAATCCTTTTACCACCTCTTAGTGTCATATTCATACAAGTCAATTTTGGTCCACATTTTGGTTCTAATTAACCATGTTAGTCATTTTTCACCATATTAGAGTCACTTTGCAACCTTTAAGAGTCACTTGCCACCAAATATTGATATAATTAACATGTTAACATCATGTACATGCAATTAGACATCCTTTAACCACCTCTTGGTACCCCTTTCGTACAAGTCAATTTTGGGCCACATTTTGGCTCTAATCAATCATGTAAGTGACTTCTCACCATATTACAGTCACTTTGCACCTTATAAGAGTCACTTGCCATCATATATTGGTACAATTAACATGTTAACATCATATACATGCAATTAGAAATCCTTTTACCACCTCTTAGTGCCATATTCATACAAGTCAATTTTGGTCCACATTTTGGTTCTAATTAACCATGTTAGTCACTTTTCACCATATTAGAGTCACTTTGCATCCTTTAAAAGTCACTTGACACCAAATATTGATATAATTAACATGTTAACATCATGTACATGCAATTAGACATCCTTTAACCACCTCTTCGTACCCCTTTCGTACAAGTCAATTTTGGGCCACATTTTGGCTCTAATCAATCATGTAAGTGACTTCTCACCATATTAGAGTCACTTTGCACCTTATAAGAGTCACTTGCCATCATATATTAGTACAATTAACATGTTAACATCATATACATTCAATTAGAAATCCTTTTACCACCTCTTAGTGCCATATTCATACAAGTCAATTTTGGTCCACATTTTGGTTCTAATTAACCATGTTAGTCATTTTTCACCATATTAGAGTCACTTTGCAACCTTTAAGAGTCACTTGCCACCAAATATTGATATAATTAACATGTTAACATCATGTACATGCAATTAGACATCCTTTAACCACCTCTTGGTACCCCTTTCGTACAAGTCAATTTTGGGCCACATTTTGGCTCTAATCAATCATGTAAGTGACTTCTCACCATATTACAGTCACTTTGCACCTTATAAGAGTCACTTGCCATCATATATTGGTACAATTAACATGTTAACATCATATACATGCAATTAGAAATCCTTTTACCACCTCTTAGTGCCATATTCATACAAGTCAATTTTGGTCCACATTTTGGTTCTAATTAACCATGTTAGTCACTTTTCACCATATTAGAGTCACTTTGCATCCTTTAAAAGTCACTTGACACCAAATATTGATATAATTAACATGTTAACATCATGTACATGCAATTAGACATCCTTTAAGCACCTCTTCGTACCCCTTTCGTACAAGTCAATTTTGGGCCACATTTTGGCTCTAATCAATCATGTAAGTGACTTCTCACCATATTACAGTCACTTTGCACCTTATAAGAGTCACTTGCCATCATATATTGGTACAATTAACATGTTAACATCATATACATGCAATTAGAAATCCTTTTACCACCTCTTAGTGCCATATTCATAAAAGTCAATTTTGGTCCACATTTTGGTTCTAATTAACCATGTTAGTCATTTTTCACCATATTAGAGTCACTTTGCACCCTTTAAGAGTCACTTGCCACCAAATATTGATATAATTAACATGTTAACATCATGTACATGCAATTAGACATCCTTTAACCACCTCTTGGTACCCCTTTCGTACAAGTCAATTTTGGGCCACATTTTGGCTCTAATCAATCATGTAAGTGACTTCTCAGCATATTACAGTCACTTTGCACCTTATAAGAGTCACTTGCCATCATATATTGGTACAATTAACATGTTAACATCATATACATGCAATTAGAAATCCTTTTACCACCTCTTAGTTCCATATTCATACAAGTCAATTTTGGTCCACATTTTGGTTCTAATTAACCATGTTAGTCACTTTTCACCATATTAGAGTCACTTTGCATCCTTTAAAAGTCACTTGACACCAAATATTGATATAATTAACATGTTAACATCATGTACATGCAATTAGACATCCTTTAACCGCCTCTTCGTACCCCTTTCGTACAAGTCAATTTTGGGCCACATTTTGGCTCTAATCAATCATGTAAGTGACTTCTCACCATATTAGAGTCACTTTGCACCTTATAAAAGTCACTTGCCATCATATATTGGTACAATTAACATGTTAACATCATATACATGCAATTAGAAATCCTTTTACCACCTCTTAGTGCCATATTCATACAAGTCAATTTTGGTCACATTTTGGTTCTAATTAACCATGTTAGTCACTTTTCACCATATTAGAGTCACTTTGCATCCTTTAAAAGTCACTTGACACCAAATATTGATATAATTAACATGTTAACATCATGTACATGCAATTAGACATCCTTTAACCACCTCTTCGTACCCCTTTCGTACAAGTCAATTTTGGGCCACATTTTGGCTCTAATCAATCATGTAAGTGACTTCTCACCATATTAGAGTCACTTTGCACCTTATAAGAGTCACTTGCCATCATATATTAGTACAATTAACATGTTAACATCATATACATTCAATTAGAAATCCTTTTACCACCTCTTAGTGCCATATTCATACAAGTCAATTTTGGTCCACATTTTGGTTCTAATTAACCATGTTAGTCATTTTTCACCATATTAGAGTCACTTTGCAACCTTTAAGAGTCACTTGCCACCAAATATTGATATAATTAACATGTTAACATCATGTACATGCAATTAGACATCCTTTAACCACCTCTTGGTACCCCTTTCGTACAAGTCAATTTTGGGCCACATTTTGGCTCTAATCAATCATGTAAGTGACTTCTCACCATATTAGAGTCACTTTGCACCTTATAAAAGTCACTTGCCATCATATATTGGTACAATTAACATGTTAACATCATATACATGCAATTAGAAATCCTTTTACCACCTCTTAGTGCCATATTCATACAAGTCAATTTTGGTCACATTTTGGTTCTAATTAACCATGTTAGTCACTTTTCACCATATTAGAGTCACTTTGCATCCTTTAAAAGTCACTTGACACCAAATATTGATATAATTAACATGTTAACATCATGTACATGCAATTAGACATCCTTTAACCACCTCTTCGTACCCCTTTCGTACAAGTCAATTTTGGGCCACATTTTGGCTCTAATCAATCATGTAAGTGACTTCTCACCATATTAGAGTCACTTTGCACCTTATAAGAGTCACTTGCCATCATATATTAGTACAATTAACATGTTAACATCATATACATTCAATTAGAAATCCTTTTACCACCTCTTAGTGCCATATTCATACAAGTCAATTTTGGTCCACATTTTGGTTCTAATTAACCATGTTAGTCATTTTTCACCATATTAGAGTCACTTTGCAACCTTTAAGAGTCACTTGCCACCAAATATTGATATAATTAACATGTTAACATCATGTACATGCAATTAGACATCCTTTAACCACCTCTTGGTACCCCTTTCGTACAAGTCAATTTAGGGCCACATTTTGGATCTAATCAATCATGTAAGTGACTTCTCACCATATTAGAGTCACTTTGCACCTTATAAGAGTTACTTGCCATCATATATTGGTACAATTAACATGTTAACATCATAGACATGCAATTAGAAATCCTTTTACCACCTCTTAGTGCCATATTCATACAAGTCAATTTTGGTCCACATTTTATTTCTAATTAACCATGTTAGTCACTTCTCACCATATTAGAGTCACTTTGCACCCTATAAGAGTCACTTTCCACCATATATGCAACAATTGACATGTTAACATCATATACATCCAATTTGACATCCTTTAACCACCTATTAATGCCACTTTCATACAAGTTAATTTTGTTCCACATTTTGGCTCTTATCAACCATGTAAGTCATTGTTCACCATATTAGAGTACCTTTACACCCTATAAGAGTCACTTGCCCCATATATTGATACGATTAACATGTTAACATCACGTAAATGCAATTAGACATCCTTTAACCACCTCTTGGTACCCATTTCCTACAAGTCAATTTTGGGCCACATTATGGCTCCAATCAATCATGTAAGTGACTTCTCACCATATTAGAGTCACTTTGCACCTTATAAGAGTCACTTGTCATCATATATTGGTACAATTAACATGTTAACATCATGTACATGCAATTAGAAATCCTTTTACCACCTCATAGTGCCATATTCATACAAGTCAATTTTGGTCCACATTTTGGTTCTAATTAACCATGTTAGTCACTTTTCACCATATTGGAGTCACTTTGCACCCTTTAAGAGTCACTTGCCACCAAATATTGATATAATTAACATGTTAACATCATGTACATGCAATTAGACATCCTTTAACCACCTCTTGGTACCCCTTTCGTACAAGTCAATTTAGGGCCACATTTTGGCTCTAATCAATCATGTAAGTGACTTCTCACCATATTAGAGTCACTTTGCACCTTATAAGAGTCACTTGCCATCATATATGGTACAATTAACATGTTAACATCATGGACATGCAATTAGAAATCCTTTTACTACCTCTTAGTGCAATATTCATACAAGTCAATTTTGGTCCACATTTTGGTTCTAATTAACCATTTTAGTCACTTCTCACCATATTACAGTCACTTTGCACCCTATAAGAGTCACTTTCCACCATATATGCAACAATTGACATGTTAACATCATATACATCCAATTTGACATCCTTTTACCACCTCTTAATGCCACTTTCATACAAGTTAATTTTGTTCCACATTTTGGCTCTAATCAACCATGTAAGTCACTGTTCACCATATTAGAGTACCTTTACACCCTATAAGAGTCACTTTGCACCCTATAGGAGTCACTTGCCACCGTATATTGATACAATTAACATGTTCACATCATGTACATGCAATTAGACATCCTTTAACCACCTCTTGGTACCCCTTTCCTATAATTCAATTTTGGGCCACATTTTGGCTCTAATCAATCATGTAAGTGACTTCTCACCATATTAGAGTCACTTTGCACCTTATAAGAGTCACTCACCATCATATATTGGTACAATTAAAATGTTAACATCATGTACATGCAATTAGAAATCCTTTTACCACCTCTTAGTGCCATATTCATACAAGTCAATTTGGTCCACATTTTGGTTCTAATTAACCATGTTAGTCACTTTTCACGATATTAGAGTCACTTTGCACCCTTTAAGAGTCACTTGCCACCAAATATTGATATAATTAACATGTTAACATCATGTGCATGCAATTAGACATCCTTTAACCACCTCTTGGTACCCCTTTCGTACAAGTCAATTTAGGGCCACATTTTGGCTCTAATCAATCATGTAAGTGACTTCTCACCATATTAGAGTCACTTTGCACCTTATAAGAGTCACTTGTCATCATATATTGGTACAATTAACATGTTAACATCATGGACATGCAATTAGAAATCCTTTTACCACCTCTTAGTGCCATGTACAATTAACATGTTAACATCATGTACATGCAATTAGAAATCCTTTTACCACCTCTTAGTGCCATATTCATACAAGTCAATTTTGGTCCACATTTTGGTTCTAATTAACCATGTTAGTCACTTTTCACCATATTAGAGTCACTTTGCATCCTTTAAAAGTCACTTGACACCAAATATTGATATAATTAACATGTTAACATCATGTACATGCAATTAGAAATCCTTTAACCACCTCTTCGTACCCCTTTCGTACAAGTCAATTTTGGGCCACATTTTGGCTCTAATCAATCATGTAAGTGACTTCTCACCATATTAGAGTCACTTTGCACCTTATAAGAGTCACTTGCCATCATATATTAGTACAATTAACATGTTAACATCATATACATTCAATTAGAAATCCTTTTACCACCTCTTAGTGCCATATTCATACAAGTCAATTTTGGTCCACATTTTGGTTCTAATTAACCATGTTAGTCATTTTTCACCATATTAGAGTCACTTTGTACCCTTTAAGAGTCACTTGCCACCAAATATTGATATAATTAACATGTTAACATCATGTACATGCAATTAGACATCCTTTAACCACCTCTTGGTACCCCTTTCGTACAAGTCAATTTTGGGCCACATTTTGGCTCTAATCAATCATGTAAGTGACTTCTCACCATATTACAGTCACTTTGCACCTTATAAGAGTCACTTGCCATCATATATTGGTACAATTAACATGTTAACATCATATACATGCAATTAGAAATCCTTTTACCACCTCTTAGTGCCATATTCATACAAGTCAATTTTGGTCCACATTTTGGTTCTAATTAACCATGTTAGTCACTTTTCACCATATTAGAGTCACTTTGCATCCTTTAAAAGTCACTTGACACCAAATATTGATATAATTAACATGTTAACATCATGTACATGCAATTAGACATCCTTTAACCACCTCTTGGTACCCCTTTCGTACAAGTCAATTTTGGGCCACATTTTGGCTCTAATCAATCATGTAAGTGACTTCTCACCATATTACAGTCACTTTGCACCTTATAAGAGTCACTTGCCATCATATATTGGTACAATTAACATGTTAACATCATATACATGCAATTAGAAATCCTTTTACCACCTCTTAGTGCCATATTCATACAAGTCAATTTTGGTCCACATTTTGGTTCTAATTAACCATGTTAGTCACTTTTCACCATATTAGAGTCACTTTGCATCCTTTAAAAGTCACTTGACACCAAATATTGATATAATTAACATGTTAACATCATGTACATGCAATTAGACATCCTTTAACCACCTCTTCGTACCCCTTTCGTACAAGTCAATTTTGGGCCACATTTTGGCTCTAATCAATCATGTAAGTGACTTCTCACCATATTAGAGTCACTTTGCACCTTATAAGAGTCACTTGCCATCATATATTAGTACAATTAACATGTTAACATCATATACATTCAATTAGAAATCCTTTTACCACCTCTTAGTGCCATATTCATACAAGTCAATTTTGGTCCACATTTTGGTTCTAATTAACCATGTTAGTCACTTTTCACCATATTAGAGTCACTTTGCATCCTTTAAAAGTCACTTGACACCAAATATTGATATAATTAACATGTTAACATCATGTACATGCAATTAGACATCCTTTAACCACCTCTTCGTACCCCTTTCGTACAAGTCAATTTTGGGCCACATTTTGGCTCTAATCAATCATGTAAGTGACTTCTCACCATATTAGAGTCACTTTGCACCTTATAAGAGTCACTTGCCATCATATATTAGTACAATTAACATGTTAACATCATATACATTCAATTAGAAATCCTTTTACCACCTCTTAGTGCCATATTCATACAAGTCAATTTTGGTCCACATTTTGGTTCTAATTAACCATGTTAGTCATTTTTCACCATATTAGAGTCACTTTGCAACCTTTAAGAGTCACTTGCCACCAAATATTGATATAATTAACATGTTAACATCATGTACATGCAATTAGACATCCTTTAACCACCTCTTGGTACCCCTTTCGTACAAGTCAATTTTGGGCCACATTTTGGCTCTAATCAATCATGTAAGTGACTTCTCACCATATTACAGTCACTTTGCACCTTATAAGAGTCACTTGCCATCATATATTGGTACAATTAACATGTTAACATCATATACATGCAATTAGAAATCCTTTTACCACCTCTTAGTGCCATATTCATACAAGTCAATTTTGGTCCACATTTTGGTTCTAATTAACCATGTTAGTCACTTTTCACCATATTAGAGTCACTTTGCATCCTTTAAAAGTCACTTGACACCAAATATTGATATAATTAACATGTTAACATCATGTACATGCAATTAGACATCCTTTAACCACCTCTTCGTACCCCTTTCGTACAAGTCAATTTTGGGCCACATTTTGGCTCTAATCAATCATGTAAGTGACTTCTCACCATATTAGAGTCACTTTGCACCTTATAAGAGTCACTTGCCATCATATATTAGTACAATTAACATGTTAACATCATATACATTCAATTAGAAATCCTTTTACCACCTCTTAGTGCCATATTCATACAAGTCAATTTTGGTCCACATTTTGGTTCTAATTAACCATGTTAGTCATTTTTCACCATATTAGAGTCACTTTGCAACCTTTAAGAGTCACTTGCCACCAAATATTGATATAATTAACATGTTAACATCATGTACATGCAATTAGACATCCTTTAACCACCTCTTGGTACCCCTTTCGTACAAGTCAATTTTGGGCCACATTTTGGCTCTAATCAATCATGTAAGTGACTTCTCACCATATTACAGTCACTTTGCACCTTATAAGAGTCACTTGCCATCATATATTGGTACAATTAACATGTTAACATCATATACATGCAATTAGAAATCCTTTTACCACCTCTTAGTGCCATATTCATACAAGTCAATTTTGGTCCACATTTTGGTTCTAATTAACCATGTTAGTCACTTTTCACCATATTAGAGTCACTTTGCATCCTTTAAAAGTCACTTGACACCAAATATTGATATAATTAACATGTTAACATCATGTACATGCAATTAGACATCCTTTAAGCACCTCTTCGTACCCCTTTCGTACAAGTCAATTTTGGGCCACATTTTGGCTCTAATCAATCATGTAAGTGACTTCTCACCATATTACAGTCACTTTGCACCTTATAAGAGTCACTTGCCATCATATATTGGTACAATTAACATGTTAACATCATATACATGCAATTAGAAATCCTTTTACCACCTCTTAGTGCCATATTCATAAAAGTCAATTTTGGTCCACATTTTGGTTCTAATTAACCATGTTAGTCATTTTTCACCATATTAGAGTCACTTTGCACCCTTTAAGAGTCACTTGCCACCAAATATTGATATAATTAACATGTTAACATCATGTACATGCAATTAGACATCCTTTAACCACCTCTTGGTACCCCTTTCGTACAAGTCAATTTTGGGCCACATTTTGGCTCTAATCAATCATGTAAGTGACTTCTCAGCATATTACAGTCACTTTGCACCTTATAAGAGTCACTTGCCATCATATATTGGTACAATTAACATGTTAACATCATATACATGCAATTAGAAATCCTTTTACCACCTCTTAGTTCCATATTCATACAAGTCAATTTTGGTCCACATTTTGGTTCTAATTAACCATGTTAGTCACTTTTCACCATATTAGAGTCACTTTGCATCCTTTAAAAGTCACTTGACACCAAATATTGATATAATTAACATGTTAACATCATGTACATGCAATTAGACATCCTTTAACCGCCTCTTCGTACCCCTTTCGTACAAGTCAATTTTGGGCCACATTTTGGCTCTAATCAATCATGTAAGTGACTTCTCACCATATTAGAGTCACTTTGCACCTTATAAAAGTCACTTGCCATCATATATTGGTACAATTAACATGTTAACATCATATACATGCAATTAGAAATCCTTTTACCACCTCTTAGTGCCATATTCATACAAGTCAATTTTGGTCACATTTTGGTTCTAATTAACCATGTTAGTCACTTTTCACCATATTAGAGTCACTTTGCATCCTTTAAAAGTCACTTGACACCAAATATTGATATAATTAACATGTTAACATCATGTACATGCAATTAGACATCCTTTAACCACCTCTTCGTACCCCTTTCGTACAAGTCAATTTTGGGCCACATTTTGGCTCTAATCAATCATGTAAGTGACTTCTCACCATATTAGAGTCACTTTGCACCTTATAAGAGTCACTTGCCATCATATATTAGTACAATTAACATGTTAACATCATATACATTCAATTAGAAATCCTTTTACCACCTCTTAGTGCCATATTCATACAAGTCAATTTTGGTCCACATTTTGGTTCTAATTAACCATGTTAGTCATTTTTCACCATATTAGAGTCACTTTGCAACCTTTAAGAGTCACTTGCCACCAAATATTGATATAATTAACATGTTAACATCATGTACATGCAATTAGACATCCTTTAACCACCTCTTGGTACCCCTTTCGTACAAGTCAATTTTGGGCCACATTTTGGCTCTAATCAATCATGTAAGTGACTTCTCACCATATTACAGTCACTTTGCACCTTATAAGAGTCACTTGCCATCATATATTGGTACAATTAACATGTTAACATCATATACATGCAATTAGAAATCCTTTTACCACCTCTTAGTGCCATATTCATACAAGTCAATTTTGGTCCACATTTTGGTTCTAATTAACCATGTTAGTCACTTTTCACCATATTAGAGTCACTTTGCATCCTTTAAAAGTCACTTGACACCAAATATTGATATAATTAACATGTTAACATCATGTACATGCAATTAGACATCCTTTAACCACCTCTTCGTACCCCTTTCGTACAAGTCAATTTTGGGCCACATTTTGGCTCTAATCAATCATGTAAGTGACTTCTCACCATATTAGAGTCACTTTGCACCTTATAAGAGTCACTTGCCATCATATATTAGTACAATTAACATGTTAACATCATATACATTCAATTAGAAATCCTTTTACCACCTCTTAGTGCCATATTCATACAAGTCAATTTTGGTCCACATTTTGGTTCTAATTAACCATGTTAGTCATTTTTCACCATATTAGAGTCACTTTGCAACCTTTAAGAGTCACTTGCCACCAAATATTGATATAATTAACATGTTAACATCATGTACATGCAATTAGACATCCTTTAACCACCTCTTGGTACCCCTTTCGTACAAGTCAATTTTGGGCCACATTTTGGCTCTAATCAATCATGTAAGTGACTTCTCACCATATTACAGTCACTTTGCACCTTATAAGAGTCACTTGCCATCATATATTGGTACAATTAACATGTTAACATCATATACATGCAATTAGAAATCCTTTTACCACCTCTTAGTGCCATATTCATACAAGTCAATTTTGGTCCACATTTTGGTTCTAATTAACCATGTTAGTCACTTTTCACCATATTAGAGTCACTTTGCATCCTTTAAAAGTCACTTGACACCAAATATTGATATAATTAACATGTTAACATCATGTACATGCAATTAGACATCCTTTAAGCACCTCTTCGTACCCCTTTCGTACAAGTCAATTTTGGGCCACATTTTGGCTCTAATCAATCATGTAAGTGACTTCTCACCATATTAGAGTCACTTTGCACCTTATAAGAGTCACTTGCCATCATATATTGGTACAATTAACATGTTAACATCATATACATGCAATTAGAAATCCTTTTACCACCTCTTAGTGCCATATTCATACAAGTCAATTTTGGTCACATTTTGGTTCTAATTAACCATGTTAGTCATTTTTCACCATATTAGAGTCACTTTGCACCCTTTAAGAGTCACTTGCCACCAAATATTGATATAATTAACATGTTAACATCATGTACATGCAATTAGACATCCTTTAACCACTTCTTGGTACCCCTTTCGTACAAGTCAATATTGGGCCATATTTTGGCTCTAATCAATCATGTAAGTGACTTCTCACCATATTAGAGTCACTTTGTACCTTATAAGAGTCACTTGCCATCATATATTGGTACAATTAACATGTTAACATCATATACATGCAATTAGAAATCCTTTTACCACCTCTTAGTGCCATATTCATACAAGTCAATTTTGGTCACATTTTGGTTCTAATTAACCATGTTAGTCATTTTTCACCATATTAGAGTCACTTTGCAACCTTTAAGAGTCACTTGCCACCAAATATTGATATAATTAACATGTTAACATCATGTACATGCAATTAGACATCCTTTAACCACCTCTTGGTACCCCTTTCGTACAAGTCAATTTTGGGCCACATTTTGGCTCTAATCAATCATGTAAGTGACTTCTCACCATATTACAGTCACTTTGCACCTTATAAGAGTCACTTGCCATCATATATTGGTACAATTAACATGTTAACATCATATACATGCAATTAGAAATCCTTTTACCACCTCTTAGTGCCATATTCATACAAGTCAATTTTGGTCCACATTTTGGTTCTAATTAACCATGTTAGTCACTTTTCACCATATTAGAGTCACTTTGCATCCTTTAAAAGTCACTTGACACCAAATATTGATATAATTAACATGTTAACATCATATACATGCAATTAGACATCCTTTAAGCACCTCTTCGTACCCCTTTCGTACAAGTCAATTTTGGGCCACATTTTGGCTCTAATCAATCATGTAAGTGACTTCTCACCATATTAGAGTCACTTTGCACCTTATAAAAGTCACTTGCCATCATATATTGGTACAATTAACATGTTAACATCATATACATGCAATTAGAAATCCTTTTACCACCTCTTAGTGCCATATTCATACAAGTCAATTTTGGTCACATTTTGGTTCTAATTAACCATATTAGTCATTTTTCACCATATTAGAGTCACTTTGCACCCTTTAAGAGTCACTTGCCACCAAATATTGATATAATTAACATGTTAACATCATCTACATGCAATTAGACATCCTTTAACCACTTCTTGGTACCCCTTTCGTACAAGTCAATATTGGGCCATATTTTGGCTCTAATTAACCATGTTAGTCATTTCTCACCATATTAGAGTCACTTTGCTCCCTATAAGAGTCACTTTCCACCATATATGCAACAATTGACATGTTAGCATCATATACATCCAATTTGACATCCTTTTACCACCTATTAATGCCACTTTCATACAAGTTAATTTTGTTCCACATTTTGGCTCTAATCAACCATGTAAGTCACTGTTCACCATATTAGAGTACCTTTACACCCTATAAGAGTCACTTGCCCCATATATTGATACAATTAACATATTAACATCACGTAAATGCAATTAGACATCCTATAACCACCTCTTGGTACCCCTTTCCTACAAGTCAATTTTGGGCCACATTTTGGCTCTAATCAATCATGTAAGTGACTTCTCACCATATTAGAGTCATTTTGCACCTTATAAGAGTGACTTGTCATCATATATTGGTACAATTAACATGTTAACATCATGTACATGCAATTAGAAATCCTTTTACCACCTCATAGTGCCATATTCATACAAGTAAATTTTGGTCCACATTTTGGTTCTAATTAACCATGTTAGTCACTTTTCACCATATTGGAGTCACTTTGCACCCTTTAAGAGTCACTTGCCACCAAATATTGATATAATTAACATGTTAACATCATGTACATGCAATTAGACATCCTTTAACCACCTCTTGGTACCCCTTTCGTACAAGTCAATTTAGGGCCACATTTTGGCTCCAATCAATCATGTAAGTGACTTCTCACCATATTAGAGTCACTTTGCACCTTATAAGAGTCACTTGCCATCATATATTGGTACAATTAACATGTTAACATCATGGACATGCAATTAGAAATCCTTTTACCACCTCTTAGTGCCATGTACAATTAACATGTTAACATCATGTACATGCAATTAGAAATCCTTTTACCACCTCTTAGTGCCATATTCATACAAGTCAATTTTGGTCCACATTTTGGTACTAATTAACCATGTTAGTCACTTTTCACCATATTAGAGTCACTTTGCATCCTTTAAAAGTCACTTGACACCAAATATTGATATAATTAACATGTTAACATCATGTACATGCAATTAGACATCCTTTAACCACCTCTTTGTACCCCTTTCGTACAAGTCAATTTTGGGCCACATTTTGGCTCTAATCAATCATGTAAGTGACTTCTCACCATATTAGAGTCACTTTGCACCTTATAAGAGTCACTTGCCATCATATATTAGTACAATTAACATGTTAACATCATATACATTCAATTAGAAATCCTTTTACCACCTCTTAGTGCCATATTCATAAAAGTCAATTTTGGTCCACATTTTGGTTCTAATTAACCATGTTAGTCATTTTTCACCATATTAGAGTCACTTTGCACCCTTTAAGAGTCACTTGCCACCAAATATTGATATAATTAACATGTTAACATCATGTACATGCAATTAGACATCCTTTAACCACCTCTTGGTACCCCTTTCGTACAAGTCAATTTTGGGCCACATTTTGGCTCTAATCAATCATGTAAGTGACTTCTCAGCATATTACAGTCACTTTGCACCTTATAAGAGTCACTTGCCATCATATATTGGTACAATTAACATGTTAACATCATATACATGCAATTAGAAATCCTTTTACCACCTCTTAGTTCCATATTCATACAAGTCAATTTTGGTCCACATTTTGGTTCTAATTAACCATGTTAGTCACTTTTCACCATATTAGAGTCACTTTGCATCCTTTAAAAGTCACTTGACACCAAATATTGATATAATTAACATGTTAACATCATGTACATGCAATTAGACATCCTTTAACCGCCTCTTCGTACCCCTTTCGTACAAGTCAATTTTGGGCCACATTTTGGCTCTAATCAATCATGTAAGTGACTTCTCACCATATTAGAGTCACTTTGCACCTTATAAAAGTCACTTGCCATCATATATTGGTACAATTAACATGTTAACATCATATACATGCAATTAGAAATCCTTTTACCACCTCTTAGTGCCATATTCATACAAGTCAATTTTGGTCACATTTTGGTTCTAATTAACCATGTTAGTCATTTTTCACCATATTAGAGTCACTTTGCACCCTTTAAGAGTCACTTGACACCAAATATTGATATAATTAACATGTTAACATCAAGTACATGCAATTAGACATCCTTTAACCACTTCCTGGTACCCCTTTCGTACAAGTCAATATTGGGCCATATTTTGGCTCTAATCAATCATGTAAGTGACTTCTCACCATATTAGGGTCACTTTGTACCTTATAAGAGTCACTTGCCATCATATATTGGTACAATTAACATGTTAACATCATGGACATGCAATTAGAAATCCTTTTACCACCTCTTAGTACCATATTCATACAAGTCAATTTTGGTCCACATTTTGGTTCTAATTAACCATGTTAGTCACTTCTCACCATATTAGAGTCACTTTGCACCCTATAAGAGTCACTTGCCACCATATATGCAACAATTGACATGTTAGCATCATATACATCCAATTTGACATCCTTTTACCACCTATTAATGCCACTTTCATACAAGTTAATTTTGTTCCACATTTTGGCTCTAATCAACCATGTAAGTCACTGTTCACCATATTAGAGTACCTTTACACCCTATAAGAGTCACTTGCCCCATATATTGATACAATTAACATATTAACATCACGTAAATGCAATTAGACATCCTATAACCACCTCTTGGTACCCCTTTCCTACAAGTCAATTTTGGGCCACATTTTGGCTCTAATCAATCATGTAAGTGACTTCTCACCATATTAGAGTCATTTTGCACCTTATAAGAGTGACTTGTCATCATATATTGGTACAATTAACATGTTAACATCATGTACATGCAATTAGAAATCCTTTTACCACCTCATAGTGCCATATTCATACAAGTCAATTTTGGTCCACATTTTGGTTCTAATTAACCATGTTAGTCACTTTTCACCATATTAGAGTCACTTTGCACCCTTTAAGAGTCACTTGCCACCAAATATTGATATAATTAACATGTTAACATCATGTACATGCAATTAGACATCCTTTAACCACCTCTTGGTACCCCTTTCGTACAAGTCAATTTTGGGCCACATTTTGGCTCTAATCAATCATGTAAGTGACTTCTCACCATATTAGAGTCACTTTGCACCTTATAAGAGTCACTTGCCATCATATATTGGTACAATTAACATGTTAACATCATGGACATGCAATTAGAAATCCTTTTACCACTTCTTAGTGCCATATTCATACAAGTCAATTTTGGTCCACATTTTGGTTCTAATTAACCATGTTAGCACTTCTCACCATATTAGAGTCACTTTGCACCCTATAAGAGTCACTTTCCACCATATATGCAACAATTGACATGTTAGCATCATATAAATCCAATTTGACATCCTTTTACCACCTATTAATGCCACTTTCATACAAGTTAATTTTGTTCCACATTTTGGCTCTAATCAACCATGTAAGTCACTGTTCACCATATTAGAGTACCTTTACACCCTGTAAGAGTCACTTGCCCCATATATTGATACAATTAACATGTTAACATCACGCAAATGCAATTAGATATCCTTTAACCACCTCTTGGTACCCCTTTCCTACAAGTCAAATTTGGGCCACATTTTGGCTCTAATCAATCATGTAAGTGACTTCTCACCATATTAGAGTCACTTTTCACCTTATAAGAGTCACTTGCCATCATATATTGGTACAATTAACATGTTAACATCATATACATGCAATTAGAAATCCTTTTACCACCTCTTAGTGCCATATTCATACAAGTCAATTTTGGTCCACATTTTGGTTCTAATTAACCATGTTAGTCATTTTTCACCATATTAGAGTCACTTTGCACCCTTTAAGAGTCACTTGCCACCAAATATTGATATAATTAACATGTTAACATCATGTACATGCAATTAGACATCCTTTAACCACCTCTTGGTACCCCTTTCATACAAGTCAATTTTGGGCCACATTTTGGCTCTAATCAATCATGTAAGTGACTTCTCACCATATTAGAGTCACTTTGTACCTTATAAGAGTCACTTGCCATCATATATTGGTACAATTAACATGTTAACATCATGGACATGCAATTAGAAATCCTTTTACCACCTCTTAGTGCCATATTCATACAAGTCAATTTTGGTCCACATTTTGGTTCTAATTAACCATGTTAGTCACTTCTCACCATATTAGAGTCACTTTGCACCCTATAAGAGTCATTTTCCACCATATATGCAACAATTGACATGTTAGCATCATATACATCCAATTTGACATCCTTTTACCACCTATTAATGCCACTTTCATACAAGTTAATTTTGTTCCACATTTTGGCTCTAATCAACCATGTAAGTCACTGTTCACCATATTAGAGTACCTTTACACCCTATAAGAGTCACTTGCCCCATATATTGATACTATTAACATGTTAACATCACGTAAATGCAATTAGACATCCTATAACCACCTCTTGATACCCCTTTCCTACAAGTCAATTTTGGGCCACATTTTGGCTCTAATCAATCATGTAAGTGACTTCTCACCATATTAGAGTCATTTTGCACCTTATAAAAGTCACTTGTCATCATATATTGGTACAATTAACATGTTAACATCATGTACATGCAATTAGAAATCCTTTTACCACCTCTTAGTGCCATATTCATACAAGTCAATTTTGGTCCACATTTTGGTTCTAATTAACCATGTTAGTCACTTTTCACCATATTAGAGTCACTTTGCACCCTTTAAGAGTCACTTGCCACCAAATATTGATATAATTAACATGTTAACATCATGTACATGCAATTAGACATCCTTTAACCACCTCTTGGTACCCCTTTCGTACAAGTCAATTTTGGGCCACATTTTGGCTCTAATCAATCATGTAAGTGACTTCTCAGCATATTAGAGTCACTTTGCACCTTATAAGAGTCACTTGCCATCATATATTGGTACAATTAACATGTTAACATCATGGACATGCAATTAGAAATCCTTTTACCACCTCTTAGTGACATATTCATACAAGTCAATTTTGGTCCACATTTTGGTTCTAATTAACCATGTTAGCATTTCTCACCACATTAGAGTCACTTTGCACCCTATAAGAGTCACTTTCCACCATATATGCAACAATTGACATGTTAACATCATATACATCCAATTTGACATCCTTTTACCACCTATTAATGCCACTTTCATACAAGTTATTTTTATTCCACATTTTGGCTCTAATCAACCATGTAAGTCACTGTTCACCATATTAGAGTACCTTTACACCCTATAAGAGTCATTTGCCCCATATATTGATACTATTAACATGTTAACATCACGTAAATGCAATTAGACATCCTATAACCACCTCTTGGTACCCCTTTCCTACAAGTCAATTTTGGGCCACATTTTGGCTCTAATCAATCATGTAAGTGACTTCTCACCATATTAGAGTCATTTTGCACCTTATAAAATTCACTTGTCATCATATATTGGTACAATTAACATGTTAACATCATGTACATGCAATTAGAAATCCTTTTACCACCTCTTAGTGCCATATTCATACAAGTCAATTTTGGTCCACATTTTGGTTCTAATTAACCATGTTAGTCACTTTTCACCATATTAGAGTCACTTTGCATCCTTTAAAAGTCACTTGACACCAAATATTGATATAATTAACATGTTAACATCATGTACATGCAATTACACATCCTTTAACCGCCTCTACATACCCCTTTCATACAAGTCAATTTTGGGCCACATTTTTGCTCTAATCAATCATGTAAGTGACTTCTCACCATATTAGAGTCACTTTGCACCTTATAAGAGTCACTTGCCATCATATATTGGTACAATTAACATGTTAACATCATATACATGCAATTAGAAATCCTTTTACCACCTCTTAGTGCCATATTCATACAAGTCAATTTTGGTCACATTTTGGTTCTAATTAACCATGTTAGTCATTTTTCACCATATTAGAGTCACTTTGCACCCTTTAAGAGTCACTTGCCACCAAATATTGATATAATTAACATGTTAACATCATGTACATGCAATTAGACATCCTTTAACCACTTCCTGGTACCCCTTTCGTACAAGTCAATATTGGGCCATATTTTGGCTCTAATCAATCATGTAAGTGACTTCTCACCATATTAGAGTCACTTTGTACCTTATAAGAGTCACTTGCCATCATATATTGGTACAATTAACATGTTAACATCATGGACATGCAATTAGAAATCCTTTTACCACCTCTTAGTACCATATTCATACAAGTCAATTTTGGTCCACATTTTGGTTCTAATTAACCATGTTAGTCACTTCTCACCATATTAGAGTCACTTTGCACCCTATAAGAGTCACTTGCCACCATATATGCAACAATTGACATGTTAGCATCATATACATCCAATTTGACATCCTTTTACCACCTATTAATGCCACTTTCATACAAGTTAATTTTGTTCCACATTTTGGCTCTAATCAACCATGTAAGTCACTGTTCACCATATTAGAGTACCTTTACACCCTATAAGAGTCACTTGCCCCATATATTGATACAATTAACATATTAACATCACGTAAATGCAATTAGACATCCTATAACCACCTCTTGGTACCCCTTTCCTACAAGTCAATTTTGGGCCACATTTTGGCTCTAATCAATCATGTAAGTGACTTCTCACCATATTAGAGTCATTTTGCACCTTATAAGAGTGACTTGTCCTCATATATTGGTACAATTAACATGTTAACATCATGTACATGCAATTAGAAATCCTTTTACCACCTCATAGTGCCATATTCATACAAGTCAATTTTGGTCCACATTTTGGTTCTAATTAACCATGTTAGTCACTTTTCACCATATTAGAGTCACTTTGCACCCTTTAAGAGTCACTTGCCACCAAATATTGATATAATTAACATGTTAACATCATGTACATGCAATTAGACATCCTTTAACCATATCTTGGTACCCCTTTCGTACAAGTCAATTTTGGGCCACATTTTGGCTCTAATCAATCATGCAAGTGACTTCTCACCATATTAGAGTCACTTTGCACCTTATAAGAGTCACTTGCCATCATATATTGGTACAATTAACATGTTAACATCATGGACATGCAATTAGAAATCCTTTTACCACTTCTTAGTGCCATATTCATACAAGTCAATTTTGGTCCACATTTTGGTTCTAATTAACCATGTTAGCACTTCTCACCATATTAGAGTCACTTTGCACCCTATAAGAGTCACTTTCCACCATATATGCAACAATTGACATGTTAGCATCATATACATCCAATTTGACATCCTTTTACCACCTATTAATGCCCCTTTCATACAAGTTAATTTTGTTCCACATTTTGGCTCTAATCAACCATGTAAGTCACTGTTCACCATATTAGAGTACCTTTACACCCTATAAGAGTCACTTGCCCCATATATTGATACTATTAACATGTTAACATCACGTAAATGCAATTAGACATCCTATAACCACCTCTTGGTACCCCTTTCCTACAAGTCAATTTTGGGCCACATTTTGGCTCTAATCAATCATGTAAGTGACTTCTAACCATATTAGAGTCATTTTGCACCTTATAAAAGTCACTTGTCATCATATATTGGTACAATTAACATGTTAACATCATGTACATGCAATTAGAAATCCTTTTACCACCTCTTAGTGCCATATTCATACAAGTCAATTTTGGTCCACATTTTGGTTCTAATTAACCATGTTAGTCACTTTTCACCATATTAGAGTCACTTTGCACCCTTTAAGAGTCACTTGCCACCAAATATTGATATAATTAACATGTTAACATCATGTACATGCAATTAGACATCCTTTAACCACCTCTTGGTACCCCTTTCGTACAAGTCAATTTTGGGCCACATTTTGGCTCTAATCAATCATGTAAGTGACTTCTCACCATATTAGAGTCACTTTGCACCTTATAAAAGTCACTTGCCATCATATATTGGTACAATTAACATGTTAACATCATGGACATGCAATTAGAAATCCTTTTACCACCTCTTAGTGCCATATTCATACAAGTCAATTTTGGTCCACATTTTGGTTCTAATTAACCATGTTAGCACTTTTCACCACTTTAGAGTCACTTTGCACCCTATAAGAGTCAATTTCCACCATATATGCAACAATTGACATGTTAACATCATATACATCCAATTTGACATCCTTTTACCACCTATTAATGCCACTTTCATACAAGTTAATTTTATTCCACATTTTGGCTCTAATCAACCATGTAAGTCACTGTTCACCATATTAGAGTACCTTTACACCTTATAAGAGTCACTTGCCCCATATATTGATACAATTAACATGTTAACATCACGTAAATGCAATTAGACATCCTTTAACCACCTTTTGGTACCCCTTTCCTACAAGTCAAATTTGGGCCATATTTTGGCTCTAATCAATCATGTAAGTGACTTCTCACCATATTAGAGTCACTTTGCACCTCATAAGAGTCACTTGCCATCATATATTGGTACAATTAACATGTTAACATCATGTACATGCAATTAGAAATCCTTTTACCACCTCTTAGTGCCATATTCATACAAGTCAATTTTGGTCCACATTTTGGTTCTAATTAACCATGTTAGTCACTTTTCACCATATTAGAGTCACTTTGCATCCTTTAAAAGTCACTTGACACCAAATATTGATATAATTAACATGTTAACATCATGTACATGCAATTAGACATCCTTTAACCACCTCTTCGTACCCCTTTCGTACAAGTCAATTTTGGGCCACATTTTGGCTCTAATCAATCATGTAAGTGACTTCTCACCATATTAGAGTCACTTTGCACCTTATAAGAGTCACTTGCCATCATATATTGGTACAATTAACATGTTAACATCATATACATTCAATTAGAAATCCTTTTACCAACTCTTAGTGCCATATTCATACAAGTCAATTTTGGTCCACATTTTGGTTCTAATTAACCATGTTAGTCATTTTTCACCATATTAGAGTCACTTTGCACCCTTTAAGAGTCACTTGCCACCAAATATTGATATAATTAACATGTTAACATCATGTACATGCAATTAGACATCCTTTAACCACCTCTTGGTACCCCTTTCGTACAAGTCAATTTTGGGCCACATTTTGGCTCTAATCAATCATGTAAGTGACTTCTCACCATATTAGAGTCACTTTGCAGCTTATAAGAGTCACTTGCCATCATATATTGGTACAATTAACATGTTAACATCATATACATGCAATTAGAAATCCTTTTACCACCTCTTAGTGCCATATTCATACAAGTCAATTTTGGTCCACATTTTGGTTCTAATTAACCATGTTGGTCACTTTTCACCATATTAGAGTTACTTTGCATCCTTTAAAAGTCACTTGACATCAAATATTGATATAATTAACATGTTAACATCATGTACATGCAATTAGACATCCTTTAACCACCTCTTCGTACCCCTTTCGTACAAGTCAATTTTGGGCCACATTTTGGCTCTAATCAATCATGTAAGTGACTTCTCACCATATTAGAGTCACTTTGCACCTTATAAGAGTCACTTGCCATCATATATTGGTACAATTAACATGTTAACATCATATACATGCAATTAGAAATCCTTTTACCACCTCTTAGTGCCATATTCATACAAGTCAATTTTGGTCACATTTTGGTTCTAATTAACCATGTTAGTCATTTTTCACCATATTAGAGTCACTTTGCACCCTTTAAGAGTCATCTGCCACCAAATATTGATATAATTAACATGTTAACATCATGTACATGCAATTAGACATCCTTTAACCACCTCTTGGTACCCCTTTCGTACAAGTCAATTTTGGGCCACATTTTGGCTCTAATCAATCATGTAAGTGACTTCTCACCATATTAGAGTCACTTTGCACCTTATAAAAGTCACTTGCCATCATATATTGGTACAATTAACATGTTAACATCATGGACATGCAATTAGAAATCCTTTTACCACCTCTTAGTGCCATATTCATACAAGTCAATTTTGGTCCACATTTTGGTTCTAATTAACCATGTTAGCACTTCTCACCATATTAGAGTCACTTTGCACCCTATAAGAGTCACTTTCCACCATATATGCAACAATTGACATGTTAGCATCATATACATCCAATTTGACACCCTTTTACCACCTATTAATGCCACTTTCATACAAGTTAATTTTGTTCCACATTTTGGCTCTAATCAACCATGTAAGTCACTGTTCACCATATTAGAGTACCTTTACACCCTGTAAGAGTCACTTGCCCCATATATTGATACAATTAACATGTTAACATCACGCAAATGCAATTAGACATCCTTTAACCACCTCTTGGTACCCCTTTCCTACAAGTCAAATTTGGGCCACATTTTGGCTCTAATCAATCATGTAAGTGACTTCTCACCATATTAGAGTCACTTTGCACCTTATAAGAGTCACTTGCCATCATATATTGGTACAATTAACATGTTAACATCATATACATGCAATTAGAAATTATTTTACCAGCTCTTAGTGCCATATTCATACAAGTCAATTTTGGTCCACATTTTGGTTCTAATTAACCATGTTAGTCATTTTTCACCATATTAGAGTCACTTTGCACCCTTTAAGAGTCACTTGCCACCAAATATTGATATAATTAACATGTTAACATCATGTACATGCAATTAGACATCCTTTAACCACCTCTTGGTACCCCTTTCGTACAAGTCAATTTTGGGCCATATTTTGGCTCTAATCAATCATGTAAGTGACTTCTCACCATATTATAGTCACTTTGTACCTTATAAGAGTCACTTGCCATCATATATTGGTACAATTAACATGTTAACATCATGGACATGCAATTAGAAATCCTTTTACCACCTCTTAGTGCCATATTCATACAAGTCAATTTTGGTCCACATTTTGGTTCTAATTAACCATGTTAGTCACTTTTCACCATATTAGAGTCACTTTGCATCCTTTAAAAGTCACTTGACACCAAATATTGATATAATTAACATGTTAACATCATGTACATGCAATTAGACATCCTTTAACCACCTCTTCGTACCCCTTTCGTACAAGTCAATTTTGGGCCACATTTTGGCTCTAATCAATCATGTAAGTGACTTCTCACCATATTAGAGTCACTTTGCACCTCATAAGAGTCACTTGCCGTCATATATTGGTACAATTAACATGTTAACATCATGTACATGCAATTAGAAATCCTTTTACCACCTCTTAGTGCCATATTCATACAAGTCAATTTTGGTCCACATTTTGGTTCTAATTAACCATGTTAGTCACTTTTCACCATATTAGAGTCACTTTGCATCCTTTAAAAGTCACTTGACACCAAATATTGATATAATTAACATGTTAACATCATGTACATGCAATTAGACATCCTTTAACCACCTCTTCGTACCCCTTTCGTACAAGTCAATTTTGGGCCACATTTTGGCTCTAATCAATCATGTAAGTGACTTCTCACCATATTAGAGTCACTTTGCACCTTATAAGAGTCACTTGCCATCATATATTGGTACAATTAACATGTTAACATCATATACATTCAATTAGAAATCCTTTTACCAACTCTTAGTGCCATATTCATACAAGTCAATTTTGGTCCACATTTTGGTTCTAATTAACCATGTTAGTCATTTTTCACCATATTAGAGTCACTTTGCACCCTTTAAGAGTCACTTGCCACCAAATATTGATATAATTAACATGTTAACATCATGTACATGCAATTAGACATCCTTTAACCACCTCTTGGTACCCCTTTCGTACAAGTCAATTTTGGGCCACATTTTGGCTCTAATCAATCATGTAAGTGACTTCTCACCATATTAGAGTCACTTTGCAGCTTATAAGAGTCACTTGCCATCATATATTGGTACAATTAACATGTTAACATCATATACATGCAATTAGAAATCCTTTTACCACCTCTTAGTGCCATATTCATACAAGTCAATTTTGGTCCACATTTTGGTTCTAATTAACCATGTTAGTCACTTTTCACCATATTAGAGTTACTTTGCATCCTTTAAAAGTCACTTGACATCAAATATTGATATAATTAACATGTTAACATCATGTACATGCAATTAGACATCCTTTAACCACCTCTTCGTACCCCTTTCGTACAAGTCAATTTTGGGCCACATTTTGGCTCTAATCAATCATGTAAGTGACTTCTCACCATATTAGAGTCACTTTGCACCTTATAAGAGTCACTTGCCATCATATATTGGTACAATTAACATGTTAACATCATATACATGCAATTAGAAATCCTTTTACCACCTCTTAGTGCCATATTCATACAAGTCAATTTTGGTCCACATTTTGGTTCTAATTAACCATGTTAGTCACTTCTCACCATATTAGAGTCACTTTGCACCCTATAAGAGTCATTTTCCACCATATATGCAACAATTGACATGTTAGCATCATATACATCCAATTTGACATCCTTTTACCACCTATTAATGCCACTTTCATACAAGTTAATTTTGTTCCACTTTTTGGCTCTAATCAACCATGTAAGTCACTGTTCACCATATTAGAGTACCTTTACACCCTATAAGAGTCACTTGCCCCATATATTGATACTATTAACATGTTAACATCACGTAAATGCAATTAGACATCCTATAACCACCTCTTGGTACCCCTTTCCTACAAGTCAATTTTGGGCCACATTTTGGCTCTAATCAATCATGTAAGTGACTTCTCACCATATTAGAGTCATTTTGCACCTTATAAAAGTCACTTGTCATCATATATTGGTACAATTAACATGTTAACATCATGTACATGCAATTAGAAATCCTTTTACCACCTCTTAGTGCCATATTCATACAAGTCAATTTTGGTCCACATTTTGGTTCTAATTAACCATGTTAGTCACTTTTCACCATATTAGAGTCACTTTGCACCCTTTAAGAGTCACTTGCCACCAAATATTGATATAATTAACATGTTAACATCATGTACATGCAATTAGACATCCTTTAACCACCTCTTGGTACCCCTTTCGTACAAGTCAATTTTGGGCCACATTTTGGCTCTAATCAATCATGTAAGTGACTTCTCACCATATTAGAGTCACTTTGCACCTTATAAAAGTCACTTGCCATCATATATTGGTACAATTAACATGTTAACATCATGTACATGCAATTAGAAATCCTTTTACCACCTCTTAGTGCCATATTCATACAAGTCAATTTTGGTCACATTTTGGTTCTAATTAACCATGTTAGTCATTTTTCACCATATTAGAGTCACTTTGCACCCTTTAAGAGTCATCTGCCACCAAATATTGATATAATTAACATGTTAACATCATGTACATGCAATTAGACATCCTTTAACCACCTCTTGGTACCCCTTTCGTACAAGTCAATTTTGGGCCACATTTTGGCTCTAATCAATCATGTAAGTGACTTCTCACCATATTAGAGTCACTTTGCACCTTATAAAAGTCACTTGCCATCATATATTGGTACAATTAACATGTTAACATCATGGACATGCAATTAGAAATCCTTTTACCACCTCTTAGTGCCATATTCATACAAGTCAATTTTGGTCCACATTTTGGTTCTAATTAACCATGTTAGCACTTCTCACCATATTAGAGTCACTTTGCACCCTATAAGAGTCACTTTCCACCATATATGCAACAATTGACATGTTAGCATCATATACATCCAATTTGACACCCTTTTACCACCTATTAATGCCACTTTCATACAAGTTAATTTTGTTCCACATTTTGGCTCTAATCAACCATGTAAGTCACTGTTCACCATATTAGAGTACCTTTACACCCTGTAAGAGTCACTTGCCCCATATATTGATACAATTAACATGTTAACATCACGCAAATGCAATTAGACATCCTTTAACCACCTCTTGGTACCCCTTTCGTACAAGTCAATTTTGGGCCACATTTTGGCTCTAATCAATCATGTAAGTGACTTCTCACCATATTAGAGTCACTTTGCACCTTATAAAAGTCACTTGCCATCATATATTGGTACAATTAACATGTTAACATCATGTACATGCAATTAGAAATCCTTTTACCACCTCTTAGTGCCATATTCATACAAGTCAATTTTGGTCCACATTTTGGTTCTAATTAACCATGTTAGCACTTCTCACCACATTAGAGTCACTTTGCACCCTATAAGAGTCAATTTCCACCATATATGCAACAATTGACATGTTAACATCATATACATCCAATTTGACATCCTTTTACCACCTAGTAATGCCACTTTCATACAAGTTAATTTTATTCCACATTTTGGCTCTAATCAACCATGTAAGTCACTGTTCACCATATTAGAGTACCTTTACACCTTATAAGAGTCACTTGCCCCATATATTGATACAATTAACATGTTAACATCACGTAAATGCAATTAGACATCCTTTAACCACCTTTTGGTACCCCTTTCCTACAAGTCAAATTTGGGCCACATTTTGGCTCTAATCAATCATGTAAGTGACTTCTCACCATATTAGAGTCACTTTGCACCTCATAAGAGTCACTTGCCATCATATATTGGTACAATTAACATGTTAACATCATGTACATGCGATTAGAAATCCTTTTACCACCTCTTAGTGCCATATTCATACAAGTCAATTTTGGTCCACATTTTGGTTCTAATTAACCATGTTAGTCACTTTTCACCATATTAGAGTCACTTTGCATCCTTTAAAAGTCACTTGACACCAAATATTGATATAATTAACATGTTAACATCATGTACATGCAATTAGACATCCTTTAACCACCTCTTCGTACCCCTTTCGTACAAGTCAATTTTGGGCCACATTTTGGCTCTAATCAATCATGTAAGTGACTTCTCACCATATTAGAGTCACTTTGCACCTTATAAGAGTCACTTGCCATCATATATTGGTACAATTAACATGTTAACATCATATACATTCAATTAGAAATCCTTTTAGCAACTCTTAGTGCCATATTCATACAAGTCAATTTTGGTCCACATTTTGGTTCTAATTAACCATGTTAGTCATTTTTCACCATATTAGAGTCACTTTTCACCCTTTAAGAGTCACTTGCCACCAAATATTGATATAATTAACATGTTAACATCATGTACATGCAATTAGACATCCTTTAACCACCTCTTGGTACCCCTTTCGTACAAGTCAATTTTGGGCCACATTTTGGCTCTAATCAATCATGTAAGTGACTTCTCACCATATTAGAGTCACTTTGCAGCTTATAAGAGTCACTTGCCATCATATATTGGTACAATTAACATGTTAACATCATATACATGCAATTAGAAATCCTTTTACCACCTCTTAGTGCCATATTTATACAAGTCAATTTTGGTCCACATTTTGGTTCTAATTAACCATGTTAGTCACTTTTCACCATATTAGAGTTACTTTGCATCCTTTAAAAGTCACTTGACATCAAATATTGATATAATTAACATGTTAACATCATGTACATGCAATTAGACATCTTTAACCACCTCTTCGTACCCCTTTCGTACAAGTCAATTTTGGGCCACATTTTGGCTCTAATCAATCATGTAAGTGACTTCTCACCATATTAGAGTCACTTTGCACCTTATAAGAGTCACTTGCCATCATATATTGGTACAATTAACATGTTAACATCATATACATGCAATTAGAAATCCTTTTACCACCTCTTAGTGCCATATCCATACAAGTCAATTTTGGTCACATTTTGGTTCTAATTAACCATGTTAGTCATTTTTCACCATATTAGAGTCACTTTGCACCCTTTAAGAGTCATCTGCCACCAAATATTGATATAATTAACATGTTAACATCATGTACATGCAATTAGACATCCTTTAACCACATCTTGGTACCCCTTTCGTACAAGTCAATATTGGGCCATATTTTGGCTCTAATCAATCGTGTAAGTGACTTCTCACCATATTAGAGTCACTTTGTACCTTATAAGAGTCACTTGCCATCATATATTGGTACAATTAACATGTTAACATCATGGACATGCAATTAGAAATCCTTTTACCACCTCTTAGTGCCATATTCATACAAGTCAATTTTGGTCCACATTTTGGTTCTAATTAACCATGTTAGCACTTCTCACCATATTAGAGTCACTTTGCACCCTATAAGAGTCACTTTCCACCATATATGCAACAATTGACATGTTAGCATCATATACATCCAATTTGACACCCTTTTACCACCTATTAATGCCACTTTCATACAAGTTAATTTTGTTCCACATTTTGGCTCTAATCAACCATGTAAGTCACTGTTCACCATATTAGAGTACCTTTACACCCTGTAAGAGTCACTTGCCCCATATATTGATACAATTAACATGTTAACATCACGCAAATGCAATTAGACATCCTTTAACCACCTCTTGGTACCCCTTTCCTACAAGTCAAATTTGGGCCACATTTTGGCTCTAATCAATCATGTAAGTGACTTCTCACCATATTAGAGTCACTTTGCACCTTATAAGAGTCACTTGCCATCATATATTGGTACAATTAACATGTTAACATCATATACATGCAATTAGAAATTCTTTTACCACCTCTTAGTGCCATATTCATACAAGTCAATTTTGGTCCACATTTTGGTTCTAATTAACCATGTTAGTCATTTTTTACCATATTAGAGTCACTTTGCACCCTTTAAGAGTCACTTGCCACCAAATATTGATATAATTAACATGTTAACATCATGTACATGCAATTAGACATCCTTTAACCACCTCTTGGTACCCCTTTCGTACAAGTCAATTTTGGGCCACATTTTGGCTCTAATAATCATGTAAGTGACTTCTCACCATATTATAGTCACTTTGTACCTTATAAGAGTCACTTGCCATCATATATTGGTACAATTAACATGTTAACATCATGGACATGCAATTAGAAATCCTTTTACCACCTCTTAGTGCCATATTCATACAAGTCAACTTTGGTCCACATTTTGGTTCTAATTAACCATGTTAGTCACTTTTCACCATATTAGAGTCACTTTGCATACTTTAAAAGTCACTTGACACCAAATATTGATATAATTAACATGTTAACATCATGTACATGCAATTAGACATCCTTTAACCACCTCTTCGTACCCCTTTCGTACAAGTCAATTTTGGGCCACATTTTGGCTCTAATCAATCATGTAAGTGACTTCTCACCATATTAGAGTCACTTTGCACCTCATAAGAGTCACTTGCCATCATATATTGGTACAATTAACATGTTAACATCATGTACATGCAATTAGAAATCCTTTTACCACCTCTTAGTGCCATATTCATACAAGTCAATTTTGGTCCACATTTTGGTTCTAATTAACCATGTTAGTCACTTTTCACCATATTAGAGTCACTTTGCATCCTTTAAAAGTCACTTGACACCAAATATTGATATAATTAACATGTTAACATCATGTACATGCAATTAGACATCCTTTAACCACCTCTTCATACCCCTTTCGTACAAGTCAATTTTGGGCCACATTTTGGCTCTAATCAATCATGTAAGTGACTTCTCACCATATTAGAGTCACTTTGCACCTTATAAGAGTCACTTGCCATCATATATTGGTACAATTAACATGTTAACATCATATACATTCAATTAGAAATCCTTTTACCAACTCTTAGTGCCATATTCATACAAGTCAATTTTGGTCCACATTTTGGTTCTAATTAACCATGTTAGTCATTTTTCACCATATTAGAGTCACTTTGCACCCTTTAAGAGTCACTTGCCACCAAATATTGATATAATTAACATGTTAACATCATGTACATGCAATTAGACATCCTTTAACCACCTCTTGGTACCCCTTTCGTACAAGTCAATTTTGGGCCACATTTTGGCTCTAATCAATCATGTAAGTGACTTCTCACCATATTAGAGTCACTTTGCAGCTTATAAGAGTCACTTGCCATCATATATTGGTACAATTAACATGTTAACATCATATACATGCAATTAGAAATCCTTTTACCACCTCTTAGTGCCATATTCATACAAGTCAATTTTGGTCCACATTTTGGTTCTAATTAACCATGTTAGTCACTTTTCACCATATTAGAGTTACTTTGCATCCTTTAAAAGTCACTTGACATCAAATATTGATATAATTAACATGTTAACATCATGTACATGCAATTAGACATCCTTTAACCACCTCTTCGTACCCCTTTCGTACAAGTCAATATTGGGCCATATTTTGGCTCTAATCAATCATGTAAGTGACTTCTCACCATATTAGAGTCACTTTGTACCTTATAAGAGTCACTTGCCATCATATATTGGTACAATTAACATGTTAACATCATGGACATGCAATTAGAAATCCTTTTACCACCTCTTAGTGCCATATTCATACAAGTCAATTTTGGTCCACATTTTGGTTCTAATTAACCATGTTAGTCACTTCTCACCATATTAGAGTCACTTTGCACCCTATAAGAGTCACTTTCCACCATATATGCAACAATTGACATGTTAGCATCATATACATCCAATTTGACATCCTTTTACCACCTATTAATGCCACTTTCATACAAGTTAATTTTGTTCCACATTTTGGCTCTAATCAACCATGTAAGTCACTGTTCACCATATTAGAGTACCTTTACACCCTATAGGAGTCACTTGCCCCATATATTGATACAATTAATGTAACACCCCAAATCCGAGGTCAAGATTTGGTGTCACTAAACAATCCTTACTTAGAATAAAGAAATAAATAAATAAATAAATAACCCCTTGAATCCGGATCGTTTACAGGTTATGGTATGAAACAAGAATCTAATCTTCTACAACTTACAACAACTAATATACAATTGTAAATACCTCTGAACTAATGCTCGAATCATATTCTTCTAACTTCTTCAACCTCTCGCAGCGGAGATTTCTCGAACTTCTGCTGTCTATCTAAGCTATTCATTTGTATCCTTATCTGTTTCTGGCAGAAATAAGAATTGACAAAGCAAGAGTGAGCCAAAAATGCCCAGCAAGTATATAATTTGAGTCTTAAACATTAATTTCAAAGAAAACTTTCAGACAAAATTTCTGAAATATTTTGAAGAGTGAAACACGAAATCATTTAAAGGATATACTTTATCAACTTAAAATCAATTTGATTTGCATTGCTATAAATCACAAAGGACATAATGACATTTTTGTCAGAGCTGTTAGAGATCGCGTGTTTTCAAAATAGCTTCTGGTATCATCTCACAATTGAGCAATGGATGCAATAACTATTCATAAAACGACGTTCAAGAAATTCCTAACTATTCAGTATCCATCATTATCGACTAAGTTTCCATAGACTTAGCCTGCTAAACCAGCCTGATAAGGACGGGTTGAATAATTAAGAAGATCTCAATTCATTCGAGATCCTAACTATCACTGAGCAACTAATGCTGCAGCAACAATCTGAACCTCGAATATATTTAGAAACATTGTAATTTCCCGAAACTGAGGGCTAAGAAAGAATAACTTTAACCCATAATCACATTTTATTTCAAGAGGGAATGCCGTTAATGGCGATCAACAATAAATTGGACTGAACACTAGAAACCAACATATGCACTATAACCTGCTGATCAGTCAGGAGATAGTGCGGATCTATACCCAACTGCATAGACCCAACCAACATTAGGAGTACTCAGGCAACTATGGCCTAAAGGGTCCGGTCCATCTCCGGCCCATAGGATCCAGCTCATCACTGGTCCTTATATATATATATAGTAACCATCCAGTCCGTGGAGTATTTTGATGTCAAATCACTTTGGTTACTTGCTCAAGAGAGCCATCGATGATAAAGAAATAATAGTGAAAGGAACTTGCATAAATAAGAGTAATTGCAGCGAAATATAAAACAGTTAACTATTCTGAACTTAGAATAGGAGCGAATAAATATTTGCAGTATTTAAGGAGAAAGGTTAGGAATACTTGCAGTATTTAAAAGAAAGTTCGGGAATACTTGCATAAACAGAATTATTTAATTCAGCGATATGTTTATCGATTCTAAACTGAGAATAGGGAAAGCAATACTTGCATGGTAAAATTTAAAATAAATATCACTTGAACAATAAGTGATGATAGAGATACTTGCCTCAATAAGCTTTAACCGCTATTACTGGTTGACTTTGGTTCGACTTTGATCGTTTGGCTTTATCGTCAACCTACTATCCTATTCTCGATACAATCCCAACATTCAGACCTTTTGGTTGGAACTTTGTTGATCTCGACGTCTAATCACTAGATCGTTCCTAGTCCGATGTCACGTCTCGGGTCTTCCGTCTAAAACCTACAGGGTTGAAATACCCTAATTCAGATAATCGCTTAAGCTTACATCAAATTGTCATCCTATTCTACCCATACGATTTCATAACTGAATTCATATTTATATGTATTATCGAAATACACATAGCAGTTATGGTTCACATCTTCGAAATTCGGTTCGGTATTCATTTTCAGAAAATACGTATACTCGTCATTTTCAAAAACAGGGTAATCGATTATTTATAAATTATCTTGTCTAAATCGCAGTCCAGTTCATATAATATAATTGTATATGATTATTCGATGTTTCCGATAATTATAGGTTACGTTTCCGATATTTCGGAATTAATTTCCCGAAAATCGGGCAGCGTCTCCTTTGTTTATCGGCCTACCCGTCGAAATCAAATCGACGTCAAATCACAACACAACAATCAATCCAATCCATCATTCGCAATCCCAATCACCGACACAATTCAATTATTAACTATTTTTATTCGTATTTTTATTCATATTTTTCATTTCGCAATTTATTTTATCCACTATTTTTATTTGATTATAATTTAGGACTCAGATAAAAATCATCATCGCCCACCGTCGGCTCGCCGAGGCTCATCGCCGACGGCGGTAAAATTTTGCGGGTACCAGATAAATTCTCGGGTTTCCAACGCAAAACTTCACCGATTAATTTTAATAATTTCCCGCACAAATGAATTTATTTCACGAAATTTTCTCAAATAATTTATTCGACCCATTTAGTTTCCTGCAGAAAAATAAATTAAAATTAAAGATTATAACAATCCAATAGCAAGGCCCAACTCAACAGGCCCAACTACAACAGAACCAACCCAACAAGGAGCCCAACAGAAACCACATAGGAACAGCAGCCAACAACCACGGCCACGCGCCGCTGCACACCGACACACGCACACCACGCACACAGTTCACGCACACAGGTAAAACACACACACGCACGTATATAACACACACACACACGAATTGCATACCCACACAACCCCGGTTGCCTCGCCGGAAAGAGAAACGGCGGCAACCGGGAAGAGACACATCAGCACAGCACAACACACAACAATTACACATATATACACGATTGTATATATATATACACATACAATTAAACCACCAAGCCAACCGAAGTCCAGCGGCAGCTTACCGGAATAAACGAAGCAGAGGCGGCCGGGAACAAGCCGGTGAATCGCCGGAAAAAGAAGAGAATGGTGGTGAAAGAAGAAGGGACCAGAAGATTAAAGAAATAAAGAGAGAGATATCGGGAGGAAGATCGAGATAGAGAGATACAGAGAGGAGAGATGTATGAGAGAGAAAAGAGAAATTGAGAGAGAGTCACGACTGAAATGGGGGTAGGAAAACAGGGGTTAGGGATTGAGGATAATATCAATCGCGTTTATCTGATTATCTGTCCCGAGAAAATCCAAATTTGCATCGAATTTATAAATTCATCGAATAATTACGGGTAATAATATTAACCCGACAATTCACAAGAATAACCTTAAAATTTTCAAAATAATTTAAAACTAATAATATACAATTCTCGAAATTTTTTAAATCATTTTTAGAATGCGCTTCAAACCCTTATTTGCAAATTAACGAACAGATTTGCGGGTAAATAAAGTCCAGAAAATTTCCGAAACAATTCTAAAATTCTCGAAATATTTAAAAGTTAATAAAATAAAATTTTCATGATTTTTGAAATATCTTGGAATTAAATATTGATTTTACAATTAAATGGAGTCAGGAAATCATTTTAAAATTAAATAATAAATAAAATATTCATTTCTAAATTTTATAAATCCCTAAAAATAATAAATGAAATTATAGAACAATAGAAATAATTTTAGAAACAATTTTAGCATTTTTTTAAAAAAATAAATATTCAATAAAATCACTTTAAAATGAATTAAATGCATACAGCTCGATAGTTTATTATAAAATTAATCTTCGCGTCTAACAATTTACAGACAATTGGTAATATAGCAACACATAGCTGATAGAATCATCATATATTTTACTTATTTAATATTTCAATAATTATATTTACATATCGATCTGAAAATGGGTTACTTAGCCGCTAAGTAACTGAAAAGACGATACGATTTTAATATCAAAATTGGACAATTATCAAAACAGAGCTTCCTATAAAATACTTTATACGAAATTAAAGTGATAATGTCTCGCCTTTTGAGAATATAAATTCTTATCGATATATAAAATGATTTGCGTTTCGAAAATTTTACACCGGGACTCGTATAGGTCAAACCGTAACCCGGATTGAAAAAAAAATCAAAACACGGAAAATGTTCTGAATTACCAGATTAGGTTAGGAAGGAGTTTTCGGAAAAGTTTCGGGTTGTAAAAACGTAAAAACGATTGAAGTCGGACGATTCCCGGCTTTATAAAATAATTTTGTAATTATTCAGAAAATAATTAATAATTTCATAAATTATTATAAAATCATCTAACACTCCAAAAATTACCAGAAAAATACCTTAATTATCTATATTTTATTCTGGACATATTAAAATTAACATACTCACATTTTATTACATACAAACATCTAAATATTATTATCAAACACCAGATAATTCACCAAAAATTCATATAATATTCACATAATAATCACATATTGATATAAATAATTATACGATATTTCCCAGATGTTACATCCTTCCCCCCTTAAAAGGATTCTGTCCTCAGAATCACACTAAGGAATAATACTATTATTTTTCAAGTATATAACTTTCATTTTCTCAGGTTAATCTCTCAACCTCATAATTTTTCATAACTTTAACGTATAATACCAATCTTTCCTTTATCGCCTCTTGCTAATATCATATTTTATTTATTGTTTGCATAACTCAATTCAACTCTCCATCTTATATATATATACTGGAGCTAACCTACTCCTTCTGTATATCTACAGATAAACGCCTTATGAATGCGCTGTATGGGTAACGGTGAAGCCAACTCACTTCTACTTATCATGTCTATTTACTACTTAGGAGGAACAACATAACACATCTTAATTCTCTTTTTCTTTCTAATTCTAGTAACTCGTGCCTACATGCATTTCCAATTGTTACTCGGTGTTGAATCTCGTCCTCATATGTTTCTTCGTTCAATTAATCTAATTTGTAATCACTTCCTATCGCACTGGAGGTAACCGTTCCTGTAATCTTCTTCTTCATTTGTAAATGATGCACGGGAACCAGGGTGCATTGGCTTTCTGACGTTAACTATGATATTCCCCAAGTACCTTTCCTATAATTCCTCGGTCTCATTATTTTAATCACAATTTAGCGGTCTTTCACTGACATTAAATCTGTCAGTTACTCACATAACCTAAATCACCCTTCATTTTTATACGTAGGGAACTAAATTACCTTCCTCAGCCATATATATTTAAATATCTTATGAACTCGTTATGCCTATAACAAAAGGGTCAGCTCATTCGTAACTATTCTATCTATCTCATTGTCTTGATGGACTAACTTGAGTTATACCAATCTGATTTTCTTTCTAATTTTAACAATTTGCGATTATGCACCTTCTATTTTCCTGACTGTTCAACTTTACTTCTCGCGTCTCCTTCTGTTCAGTTAATCTGGCCTATAATTGTTTTTAATCGTATTCGAGAACCTTTAGTTGGTTTCTTGTACTTTCACTCCGTATCCGCCTGATATACTAAACTTATGGCGTTTAATGCTTCGAAATGTTTTGAATATATTAAAACTAACAATTAAAAAGGCAATCTCGGCCATCGCATTTAACTCACCATTTTGTAGTATTTTTCAATTCCTTTTAAATATTAACAAGTAGATTCATCAAGTGAAATCTTTTACTCTTTAAATAGAATATTAATTTGGAATAGAATGAACCATAACTTTATTCAAAACCGAACTCTTGGTATTAATACTAATTTTATTGTCATATCAAATTAGATATAAATATGAACTTTGATGCTAACAACATTCCATACTGAAGTCAACACCAATCATCTATATTACTACCACCTTTGATATTTAACAACAAAATAAATATCAGTAGATTCCAGAAGTTGGATCAAACCTGCTCTCAATTTCTAACTTTTCCTATCCCTTTATTCATTCCCCTGCTTACATGCATTCTTGGGAACGAACTCCTATTTTCAACTATCGACGTTCCATCTCATTCTCCTAATAATTCTGGCACAACCGACGTTCCTAACTTGCATATTTTCTGGATTATTTTATTAAATTTTTTTATCATCCTTTTGATTTCACTTCTTGTCTTGATTAGTTCTTCGTTCTCATTATTCATTATCTTGTTCATACATAACGAATTTCTTTTTCTTAGTAATATTACTTTGTTTATTATTGGATAGGTCATTTTTGGAGTTCACACTGGAATGAAGGCTTTTATTTGTACTATTTAAATTTTTACTAACAGAGTTATCGAATTTCTTTGGTAGCTATTTCCTTAGCCTTGCTTAAATTATCGCAGTTCGCGTATTTGACTTTCCCTCAATTGATCAGCATTTCTTCTTCCCAAATTTCCATGAATACTTTGTTAGTGTACCTTAGATACTTAGATTTACGAGCTTTCGAAAAATTTTATTCAATCGCCATTCGATATGGTTATACTTTCCGGTCCTTCCGGGAATGCTATTTTAGATAATAGAACCTCTTTGCTTTATCTTGAACCTTCAGTTTTAAATACTCTGCTTACTGACATATACCAATTACTTTCTGTTCCTCTTGTTTATCGAAAAGAGCATATTTATTTAGATAAAGTCTCACACATGTCCGTGGTAACATCACGCTAATTCTATTAACTTTGATTCCTGTTAACACCATCGATTCCTTTAACTTACCAATCATTTGGAGTACAACTGGGAGTGAGAACAGCCTCCTTTATTCTTACACGTAGGGTAATTTCTAAAAATTTGGGCAGCACCTCCCCTATACCATTGACTACCAGTCGGACTCGAGCCGACACCATCAATCTTCCAAATCATCTACAATCACATCCATCCATTTTCATTAACCAAATTCATCCATCCACCATGATTCAAACTATATCCTTTTGATTAGTATAGGTATGGTTAATTGGCATCACATATATATATATATGAAATGAGATTTAAGGTTTTAAATCAACAAAGATTAATATAACCACTTTCTTCCTAGTTCTTTCAGAATGTTACAAAATTTTACCATTAAGCTTTAAAATTTATCTCGTGTCTCAAAATTTTATTTCGCGAGTATTTTAACTTATTTATTGTCATTACTAATTGTGTATAGAAAAATTATACCGCATCATTTAATTGGTCACACCAATCATTTATTATTGACGATACGCATTTGATTTTTTTTTTTTTTTTTTTTTTTTATTAACTATTTCGTTTATCTTTCAATAACCACGCACGGTTTTTTTTTATTACTATCGTCGCAATTTGGTAGAACCTTAATCGTTATATCGTTATTTCTTAAAAGGTTTCATCGTCGAATCACCATTGCTTCATCTCTACTTATGGTTCTGCATCAAACTTTCGTCACTGACCCGGGTATAAACATTGAATTCACCATCACTTATTTACGCAAGTTAGAGAATTTCACGATTTCTTGAAGAGCACGTTCGCAGTCTGATTACATTTAAGATTTCTTCCATCTTGAATCTTCATGACTAATATCTTCCCGCGACGAAGGAATGTTTTACGTAGTAATTGCATGTCTGAGTAATTGTTCAGAATTTCCTCTATTTTTTAATCGTCGTCCCGATACTCGTTTGCTCCGTCTGACGTACACAACTTACTTCCTTATTTTGTAATTAATCTAATTATTACAATTCACTAACGATTCATTTCACGTCGAGATCCTCTGATTTGATGCGCGTCATGTTACCACAATCTATCGTACTGATGAGATTCTCGTAACACGAACCACTGTCTGACTTGATGTCTAAGCCACGTCCATATTTGTCGGTACATATATTTTCCTTGCTCGCAGATGTCCACCATTTATCGATTTACAATCGTATCTATGTTCGTTGTATAATTCCACGTATCACACTATTTCATTTCTTTTGAAATCGTCAGAGAACAGACTCTACGTAAAGGGAGAGTTTTTGATTGAAAATTGAATAAGAAATAACAATGCCACAGACGATTGGGAGAACTGATAAATCAGAAAATTGAGAGAAGAAAAATGAGTGAAGAATGAGACAACCATATTTGTACTCAAGATGGCCAGTCTTTCATACTATATGGCATACAACACATGATTAGATGGCGTCCCACCCGACTTTTCGTCATTTCGACAAAACGTCATATCACAGCACTGTTGTGTCAATCAGAAATCAAGGATTCGAAAAGAGAAACAATTCAGAAGGAATACAATAAATTTTCTTTCGTTTTTGCCTCATATAATTTATCAACAGAAGAAACTCAGTCGTATTCACGAATCAAAATAAACATATACTATCGTATTAGAAGAAAGAATATTAGTGTTGATCACCTTCCATGCTTCACCTATATCTGTCTTCAGGATCGTGCGAGTACAGGTTCACGATTCAAGTCACATCACTGCTTCGAAATGCTTCCTGGAAATGCCTTCACACCAACTGCTTCAATAATTTAATCTTAATTGCGTCATTCTAAAGTTAAAATCACGGCTTCAGATTTCATCTATGTCATGTAAAATACCCATTAATCACGCAACGCCTCAGTTTTGTCAATAAAATATGATTCTTCTACCTACCGTCTAGAAGATTCTGCCATTTCTTTCAATCATCCTCCGTCCATTCGAATCACGAATCTCGTTAAATTTTAATAATTTCATGAATTGGGGTAAATAATATTTTAATATGTTGATTTAATTATTGATTTTATTAAACAATGTTTACTTTCATTTTTCACAGCAAACCTTAAGCCTTCTCCCTGCTGGTGGGTTTACTTGGTCCTTTGAATTAACAACACTGAGTCTAATTTCATTCTTCTTTTTAGGTCATTTTCTGTTTATAATAACAAGAACATAAGCAGTAATTTGACAACCAATTTGTAAAACTCATTTCATGCAAAAATCTTCTGAAAGTTGATTAAGAAAATCTTTTCTGAAATCTCATTTTAAAGTTTTGGAAATCAAATATTTGGTCGTCATTACTATATACATCACTTGCTATATTTATATATTTTTTTTTTTTTTATGGTTTACCAATGACATGTCTAATTAAAATAATGTCCATATAAGGGTCTCTTCACTTTGGTACCTCTTCTATATTTCCTAGGATTCAGCTCGCACTGATTAGTCGCCGAAACTTCATTCGCCATCGTAAATCATTGAATTCGCAATTCTATCTCAACGCTGACGTTTAGTACTATCTTTGACATTCCTATCGTCTTCCTTGACGTTATGCTCATAACCACGCATGTGATTCGATGTTCTGTCTGTAGATAAGGGCGCATCTTCTTGCTAGTTGTACCTATACCTAGTAAGGTAAATATTGTTCCGTGCGCAGCTTCCAATAAGTGATAGGATCCTTCTCACCACGGCGGTGCCTTCAAAACATGCAACGTTGGTTCTTCATCAGCTTCCATCAACTGGTTGCCCTCGACGTGGTACGCGTCCTAATACCTAATTCTAAGTTAAATCGTAACTTTTCTTACACAAATTCTCACAAGAATCGATCGCATAGTCTTCAAAACCATATGAAAAGTAGGGTAACATAGCCCATCTCCGTCGATCTGTCGATCCCTCGTTACTGTAGGATCTAAGAATTCAATATACCTATAGCGTTGCGACATTCGCCTTACACTTTCTCAGCAATCCTATCTTAGTACTCCATCTCAGATCTACTAACCCTAACTCGCATTCAACTCAATTTATCCTGAATTTGCCTAGGGTTTTTCCTATCCTGTACGACCTATCATTCCTATCTTACTCTCACCTATTCTTATTTCAGTGACCAATAACCTGCAGCTCTGATACCAAACTGTAACACCCCAAATCCGGGGTCAAGATTTGGTGTCACTAAACAATCCTTACTTAGAATAAAGAAATAAATAAATAAATAAATAACCCCTTGAATCCGGATCGTTTACAGGTTATGGTATGAAACAAGAATCTAATCTTCTACAACTTACAACAACTAATATACAATTGTAAATACCTCTGAACTAATGCTCGAATCATATTCTTCTAACTTCTTCAACCTCTCGCAGCGGAGATTTCTCGAACTTCTGCTGTCTATCTAAGCTATTCATTTGTATCCTTATCTGTTTCTGGCAGAAATAAGAATTGACAAAGCAAGAGTGAGCCAAAAATGCCCAGCAAGTATATAATTTGAGTCTTAAACATTAATTTCAAAGAAAACTTTCAGACAAAATTTCTGAAATATTTTGAAGAGTGAAACACGAAATCATTTAAAGGATATACTTTATCAACTTAAAATCAATTTGATTTGCATTGCTATAAATCACAAAGGACATAATGACATTTTTGTCAGAGCTGTTAGAGATCGCGTGTTTTCAAAATAGCTTCTGGTATCATCTCACAATTGAGCAATGGATGCAATAACTATTCATAAAACGACGTTCAAGAAATTCCTAACTATTCAGTATCCATCATTATCGACTAAGTTTCCATAGACTTAGCCTGCTAAACCAGCCTGATAAGGACGGGTTGAATAATTAAGAAGATCTCAATTCATTCGAGATCCTAACTATCACTGAGCAACTAATGCTGCAGCAACAATCTGAACCTCGAATATATTTAGAAACATTGTAATTTCCCGAAACTGAGGGCTAAGAAAGAATAACTTTAACCCATAATCACATTTTATTTCAAGAGGGAATGCCGTTAATGGCGATCAACAATAAATTGGACTGAACACTAGAAACCAACATATGCACTATAACCTGCTGATCAGTCAGGAGATAGTGCGGATCTATACCCAACTGCATAGACCCAACCAACATTAGGAGTACTCAGGCAACTATGGCCTAAAGGGTCCGGTCCATCTCCGGCCCATAGGATCCAGCTCATCACTGGTCCTTATATATATATATATAGTAACCATCCAGTCCGTGGAGTATTTTGATGTCAAATCACTTTGGTTACTTGCTCAAGAGAGCCATCGATGATAAAGAAATAATAGTGAAAGGAACTTGCATAAATAAGAGTAATTGCAGCGAAATATAAAACAGTTAACTATTCTGAACTTAGAATAGGAGCGAATAAATATTTGCAGTATTTAAGGAGAAAGGTTAGGAATACTTGCAGTATTTAAAAGAAAGTTCGGGAATACTTGCATAAACAGAATTATTTAATTCAGCGATATGTTTATCGATTCTAAACTGAGAATAGGGAAAGCAATACTTGCATGGTAAAATTTAAAATAAATATCACTTGAACAATAAGTGATGATAGAGATACTTGCCTCAATAAGCTTTAACCGCTATTACTGGTTGACTTTGGTTCGACTTTGATCGTTTGGCTTTATCGTCAACCTACTATCCTATTCTCGATACAATCCCAACATTCAGACCTTTTGGTTGGAACTTTGTTGATCTCGACGTCTAATCACTAGATCGTTCCTAGTCCGATGTCACGTCTCGGGTCTTCCGTCTAAAACCTACAGGGTTGAAATACCCTAATTCAGATAATCGTTTAAGCTTACATCAAATTGTCATCCTATTCTACCCATACGATTTCATAACTGAATTCATATTTATATGTATTATCGAAATACACATAGCAGTTATGGTTCACATCTTCGAAATTCGGTTCGGTATTCATTTTCAGAAAATACGTATACTCGTCATTTTCAAAAACAGGGTAATCGATTATTTATAAATTATCTTGTCTAAATCGCAGTCCAGTTCATATAATATAATTGTATATGATTATTCGACGTTTCCGATAATTATAGGTTACGTTTCCGATATTTCGGAATTAATTTCCCGAAAATCGGGCAGCGTCTCCTTTGTTTATCGGCCTACCCGTCGAAATCAAATCGACGTCAAATCACAACACAACAATCAATCCAATCCATCATTCGCAATCCCAATCACCGACACAATTCAATTATTAACTATTTTTATTCGTATTTTTATTCATATTTTTCATTTCGCAATTTATTTTATCCACTATTTTTATTTGATTATAATTTAGGACTCAGATAAAAATCATCATCGCCCACCGTCGGCTCGCCGAGGCTCATCGCCGACGGCGGTAAAATTTTGCGGGTACCAGATAAATTCTCGGGTTTCCAACGCAAAACTTCACCGATTAATTTTAATAATTTCCCGCACAAATGAATTTATTTCACGAAATTTTCTCAAATAATTTATTCGACCCATTTAGTTTCCTGCAGAAAAATAAATTAAAATTAAAGATTATAACAATCCAATAGCAAGGCCCAACTCAACAGGCCCAACTACAACAGAACCAACCCAACAAGGAGCCCAACAGAAACCACATAGGAACAGCAGCCAACAACCACGGCCACGCGCCGCTGCACACCGACACACGCACACCACGCACACAGTTCACGCACACAGGTAAAACACACACACGCACGTATATAACACACACACACACACGAATTGCATACCCACACAACCCCGGTTGCCTCGCCGGAAAGAGAAACGGCGGCAACCGGGAAGAGACACATCAGCACAGCACAACACACAACAATTACACATATATACACGATTGTATATATATATACACATACAATTAAACCACCAAGCCAACCGAAGTCCAGCGGCAGCTTACCGGAATAAACGAAGCAGAGGCGGCCGGGAACAAGCCGGTGAATCGCCGGAAAAAGAAGAGAATGGTGGTGAAAGAAGAAGGGACCAGAAGATTAAAGAAATAAAGAGAGAGATATCGGGAGGAAGATCGAGATAGAGAGATACAGAGAGGAGAGATGTATGAGAGAGAAAAGAGAAATTGAGAGAGAGTCACGACTGAAATGGGGGTAGGAAAACAGGGGTTAGGGATTGAGGATAATATCAATCGCGTTTATCTGATTATCTGTCCCGAGAAAATCCAAATTTGCATCGAATTTATAAATTCATCGAATAATTACGGGTAATAATATTAACCCGACAATTCACAAGAATAACCTTAAAATTTTCAAAATAATTTAAAACTAATAATATACAATTCTCGAAATTTTTTAAATCATTTTTAGAATGCGCTTCAAACCCTTATTTGCAAATTAACGAACAGATTTGCGGGTAAATAAAGTCCAGAAAATTTCCGAAACAATTCTAAAATTCTCGAAATATTTAAAAGTTAATAAAATAAAATTTTCATGATTTTTGAAATATCTTGGAATTAAATATTGATTTTACAATTAAATGGAGTCAGGAAATCATTTTAAAATTAAATAATAAATAAAATATTCATTTCTAAATTTTATAAATCCCTAAAAATAATAAATGAAATTATAGAACAATAGAAATAATTTTAGAAACAATTTTAGCATTTTTTTAAAAAAATAAATATTCAATAAAATCACTTTAAAATGAATTAAATGCATACAGCTCGATAGTTTATTATAAAATTAATCTTCGCGTCTAACAATTTACAGACAATTGGTAATATAGCAACACATAGCTGATAGAATCATCATATATTTTACTTATTTAATATTTCAATAATTATATTTACATATCGATCTGAAAATGGGTTACTTAGCCGCTAAGTAACTGAAAAGACGATACGATTTTAATATCAAAATTGGACAATTATCAAAACAGAGCTTCCTATAAAATACTTTATACGAAATTAAAGTGATAATGTCTCGCCTTTTGAGAATATAAATTCTTATCGATATATAAAATGATTTGCGTTTCGAAAATTTTACACCGGGACTCGTATAGGTCAAACCGTAACCCGGATTGAAAAAAAATCAAAACACGGAAAATGTTCTGAATTACCAGATTAGGTTAGGAAGGAGTTTTCGGAAAAGTTTCGGGTTGTAAAAACGTAAAAACGATTGAAGTCGGACGATTCCCGGCTTTATAAAATAATTTTGTAATTATTCAGAAAATAATTAATAATTTCATAAATTATTATAAAATCATCTAACACTCCAAAAATTACCAGAAAAATACCTTAATTATCTATATTTTATTCTGGACATATTAAAATTAACATACTCACATTTTATTACATACAAACATCTAAATATTATTATCAAACACCAGATAATTCACCAAAAATTCATATAATATTCACATAATAATCACATATTGATATAAATAATTATACGATATTTCCCAGATGTTACAATTAACATATTAACATCACGTAAATGCAATTAGACATCCTATAACCACCTCTTGGTACCCCTTTCCTACAAGTCAATTTTGGGCCACATTTTGGCTCTAATCAATCGTGTAAGTGACTTCTCACCATATTAGAGTCATTTTGCACCTTATAAGAGTGACTTGTCATCATATATTGGTACAATTAACATGTTAATATCATGTACATGCAATTAGAAATCCGTTTACCACCTCATAGTGCCATATTCATACAAGTCAATTTTGGTCCACATTTTAGTTCTAATTAACCATGTTAGTCACTTTTCACCATATTAGAGTCACTTTGCACCCTTTAAGAGTCACTTGCCACAAAATTTTGATATAATTAACATGTTAACATCATGTACATGCAATTAGACATCCTTTAACCACCTCTTGGTACCCCTTTCGTACAAGTCAATTTTGGGCCACATTTTGGCTCTAATCAATCATGTAAGTGACTTCTCACCATATTAGAGTCACTTTGCACCTTATAAGAGTCACTTGCCATCATATATTGGTACAATTAACATGTTAACATCATGGACATGCAATTAGAAATCCTTTTACCACCTCTTAGTGCCATATTCATACAAGTCAATTTTGGTCCACATTTTGGTTCTAATTAACCATGTTAGCACTTCTCACCATATTAGAGTCACTTTGCACCCTATAAGAGTCACTTTCCACCATATATGCAACAATTGACATGTTAGCATCATATACATCCAATTTGACACCCTTTTACCACCTATTAATGCCACTTTCATACAAGTTAATTTTGTTCCACATTTTGGCTCTAATCAACCATGTAAGTCACTGTTCACCATATTAGAGTACCTTTACACCCTGTAAGAGTCACTTGCCCCATATATTGATACAATTAACATGTTAACATCACGCAAATGCAATTAGACATCCTTTAACCACCTCTTGGTACCCCTTTCCTACAAGTCAAATTTGGGCCACATTTTGGCTCTAATCAATCATGTAAGTGACTTCTCACCATATTAGAGTCACTTTGCACCTTATAAGAGTCACTTGCCATCATATATTGGTACAATTAACATGTTAACATCATATACATGCAATTAGAAATTCTTTTACCACCTCTTAGTGCCATATTCATACAAGTCGATTTTGGTCCACATTTTGGTTCTAATTAAACATGTTAGTCATTTTTCACCATATTAGAGTCACTTTGCACCCTTGAAGAGTCACTGGCCACCAAATATTGATATAATTAACATGTTAACATCATGTACATGCAATTAGACATCCTTTAACCACCTCTTGGTACCCCTTTCGTACAAGTCAATTTTGGGCCACATTTTGGCTCTAATCAATCAAGTAAGTGACTTCTCACCATATTATAGTCACTTTGTACCTTATAAGAGTCACTTGCCATCATATATTGGTACAATTAACATGTTAACATCATGGACATGCAATTAGAAATCCTTTTACCACCTCTTAGTGCCATATTCATACAAGTCAATTTTGGTCCACATTTTGGTTCTAATTAACCATGTTAGTCACTTCTCACCATATTAGAGTCACTTTGCACCCTATAAGAGTTACTTTCCACCATATATGCAACAATTGACATGTTAGCATCATATACATCCAATTTGACATCATTTTACCACCTATTAATGCCACTTTCATACAAGTTAATTTTGTTCCACATTTTGGCTCTAATCAACCATGTAAGTCACTGTTCACCATATTAGAGTACCTTTACACCCTATAAGAGTCACTTGCCCCATATATTGATACTATTAACATGTTAACATCACGTAAATGCAATTAGACTTCCTATAACCACCTCTTGGTACCCCTTTCCTACAAGTCAATTTTGGGCCACATTTTGGCTCTAATCAATCATGTAAGTGACTTCTCACCATATTAGAGTCATTTTGCACCTTATAAAAGTCACTTGTCATCATATATTGGTACAATTAACATGTTAACATCATGTACATGCAATTAGAAATCCTTTTACCACCTCTTAGTGCCATATTCATACAAGTCAATTTTGGTCCACATTTTGGTTCTAATTAACCATGTTAGTCATTTTTCACCATATTAGAGTCACTTTGCACCCTTTAAGAGTCACTTGCCACCAAATATTGATATAATTAACATGTTAACATCATGTACATGCAATTAGACATCCTTTAACCACCTCTTGGTACCCCTTTCGTACAAGTCAATTTTGGGCCACATTTTGGCTCTAATCAATCATGTAAGTGACTTCTCACCATATTACAGTCACTTTGCACCTTATAAGAGTCACTTGCCATCATATATTGGTACAATTAACATGTTAACATCATATACATGCAATTAGAAATCCTTTTACCACCTCTTAGTGCCATATTCATACAAGTCAATTTTGGTCCACATTTTGGTTCTAATTAACCATGTTAGTCACTTTTCACCATATTAGAGTCACTTTGCATCCTTTAAAAGTCACTTGACACCAAATATTGATATAATTAACATGTTAACATCATGTACATGCAATTAGACATCCTTTAACCACCTCTTCGTACCCCTTTCGTACAAGTCAATTTTCGGCCACATTTTGGCTCTAATCAATCATGTAAGTGACTTCTCACCATATTAGAGTCACTTTGCACCTTATAAGAGTCACTTGCCATCATATATTGGTACAATGAACATGTTAACATCATATACATGCAATTAGAAATCCTTTTACCACCTCTTAGTGCCATATTCATACAAGTCAATTTTGGTCACATTTTGGTTCTAATTAACCATGTTAGTCATTTTTCACCATATTAGAGTCACTTTGCACCCTTTAAGAGTCACTTGCCACCAAATATTGATATAATTAACATGTTAACATCATGTACATGCAATTAGACATCTTTTAACCACTTCTTGGTACCCCTTTCGTACAAGTCAATATTGGGCCATATTTTGGCTCTAATCAATCATGTAAGTGACTTCTCACCATATTAGAGTCACTTTGTACCTTATAAGAGTCACTTGCCATCATATATTGGTACAATTAACATGTTAACATCATGGACATGCAATTAGAAATCCTTTTACCACCTCTTAGTGCCATATTCATACAAGTCAATTTTGGTCCACATTTTGGCTATAATTAACCATGTTAGTCATTTCTCACCATATTAGAGTCACTTTGCACCCTATAAGAGTCACTTTCCACCATATATGCAACAATTGATATGTTAGCATCATATACAGCCAATTTTACATCCTTTTACCACCTATTAATGCCACTTTCATACAAGTTAATTTTGTTCCACATTTTGGCTCTAATCAACCATGTAAGTCACTGTTCACCATATTAGAGTACCTTAACACCCTATAAGAGTCACTTGCCCCATATATTGATACAATTAACATATTAACATCACGTAAATGCAATTAGACATCCTATAACCACCTCTTGGTACCCCTTTCCTACAAGTCAATTTTGGGCCACATTTTGGCTCTAATCAATCATGTAAGTGACTTCTCACCATATTAGAGTCATTTTGCACCTTATAAGAGTGACTTGTCATCATATATTGGTACAATTAACATGTTAACATCATGTACATGCAATTAGAAATCCTTTTACCACCTCATAGTGCCATATTCATACAAGTCAATTTTGGTCCACATTTTGGTTCTAATTAACCATGTTAGTCACTTTTCACCATATTAGAGTCACTTTGCACCCTTTAAGAGTCACTTGCCACCAAATATTGATATAATTAACATGTTAACATCATGTACATGCAATTAGACATCCTTTAACCACCTCTTGGTACCCCTTTCGTACAAGTCAATTTAGGGCCACATTTTGGCTCTAATCAATCATGTAAGTGACTTCTCACCATATTAGAGTCACTTTGCACCTTATAAGAGTCACTTGCCATCATATATTGGTACAATTAACATGTTAACATCATGGACATGCAATTAGAAATCCTTTTACCACCTCTTAGTGCCATGTACAATTAACATGTTAACATCATGTACATGCAATTAGAAATCCTTTTACCACCTCTTAGTGCCATATTCATACAAGTCAATTTTGGTCCACATTTTGGTACTAATTAACCATGTTAGTCACTTTTCACCATATTAGAGTCACTTTGCATCCTTTAAAAGTCACTTGACACCAAATATTGATATAATTAACATGTTAACATCATGTACATGCAATTAGACATCCTTTAACCACCTCTTCGTACCCCTTTCGTACAAGTCAATTTTGGGCCACATTTTGGCTCTAATCAATCATGTAAGTGACTTCTCACCATATTAGAGTCACTTTGCACCTTATAAGAGTCACTTGCCATCATATATTAGTACAATTAACATGTTAACATCATATACATTCAATTAGAAATCCTTTTACCACCTCTTAGTGCCATATTCATACAAGTCAATTTTGGTCCACATTTTGGTTCTAATTAACCATGTTAGTCATTTTTCACCATATTAGAGTCACTTTGCACCCTTTAAGAGTCATTTGCCACCAAATATTGATATAATTAACATGTTAACATCATGTACATGCAATTAGACATCATTTAACCACCTCTTGGTACCCCTTTCGTACAAGTCAATTTTGGGCCACATTTTGGCTCTAATCAATCATGTAAGTGACTTCTCACCATATTACAGTCACTTTGCACCTTATAAGAGTCACTTGCCATCATATATTGGTACAATTAACATGTTAACATCATATACATGCAATTAGAAATCCTTTTAACCACCTCTTAGTTCCATATTCATACAAGTCAATTTGGGTCCACATTTTGGTTCTAATTAACCATGTTAGTCACTTTTCACCATATTAGAGTCACTTTGCATCCTTTAAAAGTCACTTGACACCAAATATTGATATAATTAACATGTTAACATCATGTACATGCAATTAGAAATCCTTTTACCACTTCTTAGTGCCATATTCATACAAGTCAATTTTGGTCCACATTTTGGTTCTAATTAACCATGTTAGCACTTCTCACCATATTAGAGTCACTTTGCACCCTATAAGAGTCACTTTCCACCATATATGCAACAATTGACATGTTAGCATCATATACATCCAATTTGACATCCTTTTACCACCTATTAATGCCACTTTCATACAAGTTAATTTTGTTCCACATTTTGGCTCTAATCAACCATGTAAGTCACTGTTCACCATATTAGAGTACCTTTACACCCTGTAAGAGTCACTTGCCCCATATATTGATACAATTAACATGTTAACATCACGCAAATGCAATTAGACATCCTTTAACCACCTATTGGTACCCCTTTCCTACAAGTCAAATTTGGGCTACATTTTGGCTCTAATCAATCATGTAAGTGACTTCTCACCATATTAGAGTCACTTTGCACGTTATAAGAGTCACTTGCCATCATATATTGGTACAATTAACATGTTAACATCATATACATGCAATTAGAAATCCTTTTACCACCTCTTAGTGCCATATTCATACAAGTCAATTTTGGTCAACATTTTGGTTCTAATTAACCATGTTAGTCATTTTTCACCATATTAGAGTCACTTTGCACCCTTTAAGAGTCACTTGCCACCAAATATTGATATAATTAACATGTTAACATCATGTACATGCAATTAGACATCCTTTAACCACCTCTTGGTACCCCTTTCGTACAAGTCAATTTTGGGCCACATTTTGGCTCTAATCAATCATGTAAGTGACTTCTCACCATATTAGAGTCACTTTGTACCTTATAAGAGTCACTTGCCATCATATATTGGTACAATTAACATGTTAACATCATGGACATGCAATTAGAAATCCTTTTACCACCTCTTAGTGCCATATTCATACAAGTCAATTTTGGTCCACATTTTGGTTCTAATTAACCATGTTAGTCACTTCTCACCATATTAGAGTCACTTTGCACCCTATAAGAGTCATTTTCCACCATATATGCAACAATTGACATGTTAGCATCATATACATCCAATTTGACATCCTTTTACCACCTATTAATGCCACTTTCATACAAGTTAATTTTGTTCCACATTTTGGCTCTAATCAACCATGTAAGTCACTGTTCACCATATTAGAGTACCTTTACACCCTATAAGAGTCACTTGCCCCATATATTAACATGTTAACATCACGTAAATGCAATTAGACATCCTATAACCACCTCTTGGTACCCCTTTCCTACAAGTCAATTTTGGGCCACATTTTGGCTCTAATCAATCATGTAAGTGACTTCTCACCATATTAGAGTCATTTTGCACCTTATAAAAGTCACTTGTCATCATATATTGGTACAATTAACATGTTAACATCATGTACATGCAATTAGAAATCCTTTTACCACCTCTTAGTGCCATATTCATACAAGTCAATTTTGGTCCACATTTTGGTTCTAATTAACCATGTTAGTCACTTTTCACCATATTAGAGTCACTTTGCACCCTTTAAGAGTCACTTGCCACCAAATATTGATATAATTAACATGTTAACATCATGTACATGCAATTAGACATCCTTTAACCACCTCTTGGTACCCCTTTCGTACAAGTCAATTTTGGGCCACATTTTGGCTCTAATCAATCATGTAAGTGACTTCTCACCATATTAGAGTCACTTTGCACCTTATAAGAGTCACTTGCCATCATATATTGGTACAATTAACATGTTAACATCATGGACATGCAATTAGAAATCCTTTTACCACCTCTTAGTGCCATATTCATACAAGTCAATTTTGGTCCACATTTTGGTTCTAATTAACCATGTTAGCACTTCTCACCATATTAGAGTCACTTTGCACCCTATAAGAGTCACTTTCCACCATATATGCAACAATTGACATGTTAGCATCATATACATCCAATTTGACACCCTTTTACCACCTATTAATGCCACTTTCATACAAGTTAATTTTGTTCCACATTTTGGCTCTAATCAACCATGTAAGTCACTGTTCACCATATTAGAGTACCTTTACACCCTGTAAGAGTCACTTGCCCCATATATTGATACAATTAACATGTTAACATCACGCAAATGCAATTAGACATCCTTTAACCACCTCTTGGTACCCCTTTCCTACAAGTCAAATTTGGGCCACATTTTGGCTCTAATCAATCATGTAAGTGACTTCTCACCATATTAGAGTCACTTTGCACCTTATAAGAGTCACTTGCCATCATATATTGGTACAATTAACATGTTAACATCATATACATGCAATTAGAAATTCTTTTACCACCTCTTAGTGCCATATTCATACAAGTCGATTTTGGTCCACATTTTGGTTCTAATTAAACATGTTAGTCATTTTTCACCATATTAGAGTCACTTTGCACCCTTGAAGAGTCACTGGCCACCAAATATTGATATAATTAACATGTTAACATCATGTACATGCAATTAGACATCCTTTAACCACCTCTTGGTACCCCTTTCGTACAAGTCAATTTTGGGCCACATTTTGGCTCTAATCAATCAAGTAAGTGACTTCTCACCATATTATAGTCACTTTGTACCTTATAAGAGTCACTTGCCATCATATATTGGTACAATTAACATGTTAACATCATGGACATGCAATTAGAAATCCTTTTACCACCTCTTAGTGCCATATTCATACAAGTCAATTTTGGTCCACATTTTGGTTCTAATTAACCATGTTAGTCACTTCTCACCATATTAGAGTCACTTTGCACCCTATAAGAGTTACTTTCCACCATATATGCAACAATTGACATGTTAGCATCATATACATCCAATTTGACATCATTTTACCACCTATTAATGCCACTTTCATACAAGTTAATTTTGTTCCACATTTTGGCTCTAATCAACCATGTAAGTCACTGTTCACCATATTAGAGTACCTTTACACCCTATAAGAGTCACTTGCCCCATATATTGATACTATTAACATGTTAACATCACGTAAATGCAATTAGACTTCCTATAACCACCTCTTGGTACTCCTTTCCTACAAGTCAATTTTGGGCCACATTTTGGCTCTAATCAATCATGTAAGTGACTTCTCACCATATTAGAGTCATTTTGCACCTTATAAAAGTCACTTGTCATCATATATTGGTACAATTAACATGTTAACATCATGTACATGCAATTAGAAATCCTTTTACCACCTCTTAGTGCCATATTCATACAAGTCAATTTTGGTCCACATTTTGGTTCTAATTAACCATGTTAGTCATTTTTCACCATATTAGAGTCACTTTGCACCCTTTAAGAGTCACTTGCCACCAAATATTGATATAATTAACATGTTAACATCATGTACATGCAATTAGACATCCTTTAACCACCTCTTGGTACCCCTTTCGTACAAGTCAATTTTGGGCCACATTTTGGCTCTAATCAATCATGTAAGTGACTTCTCACCATATTACAGTCACTTTGCACCTTATAAGAGTCACTTGCCATCATATATTGGTACAATTAACATGTTAACATCATATACATGCAATTAGAAATCCTTTTACCACCTCTTAGTGCCATATTCATACAAGTCAATTTTGGTCCACATTTTGGTTCTAATTAACCATGTTAGTCACTTTTCACCATATTAGAGTCACTTTGCATCCTTTAAAAGTCACTTGACACCAAATATTGATATAATTAACATGTTAACATCATGTACATGCAATTAGACATCCTTTAACCACCTCTTCGTACCCCTTTCGTACAAGTCAATTTTCGGCCACATTTTGGCTCTAATCAATCATGTAAGTGACTTCTCACCATATTAGAGTCACTTTGCACCTTATAAGAGTCACTTGCCATCATATATTGGTACAATGAACATGTTAACATCATATACATGCAATTAGAAATCCTTTTACCACCTCTTAGTGCCATATTCATACAAGTCAATTTTGGTCACATTTTGGTTCTAATTAACCATGTTAGTCATTTTTCACCATATTAGAGTCACTTTGCACCCTTTAAGAGTCACTTGCCACCAAATATTGATATAATTAACATGTTAACATCATGTACATGCAATTAGACATCTTTTAACCACTTCTTGGTACCCCTTTCGTACAAGTCAATATTGGGCCATATTTTGGCTCTAATCAATCATGTAAGTGACTTCTCACCATATTAGAGTCACTTTGTACCTTATAAGAGTCACTTGCCATCATATATTGGTACAATTAACATGTTAACATCATGGACATGCAATTAGAAATCCTTTTACCACCTCTTAGTGCCATATTCATACAAGTCAATTTTGGTCCACATTTTGGCTCTAATTAACCATGTTAGTCATTTCTCACCATATTAGAGTCACTTTGCACCCTATAAGAGTCACTTTCCACCATATATGCAACAATTGATATGTTAGCATCATATACAGCCAATTTGACATCCTTTTACCACCTATTAATGCCACTTTCATACAAGTTAATTTTGTTCCACATTTTGGCTCTAATCAACCATGTAAGTCACTGTTCACCATATTAGAGTACCTTAACACCCTATAAGAGTCACTTGCCCCATATATTGATACAATTAACATATTAACATCACGTAAATGCAATTAGACATCCTATAACCACCTCTTGGTACCCCTTTCCTACAAGTCAATTTTGGGCCACATTTTGGCTCTAATCAATCATGTAAGTGACTTCTCACCATATTAGAGTCATTTTGCACCTTATAAGAGTGACTTGTCATCATATATTGGTACAATTAACATGTTAACATCATGTACATGCAATTAGAAATCCTTTTACCACCTCATAGTGCCATATTCATACAAGTCAATTTTGGTCCACATTTTGGTTCTAATTAACCATGTTAGTCACTTTTCACCATATTAGAGTCACTTTGCACCCTTTAAGAGTCACTTGCCACCAAATATTGATATAATTAACATGTTAACATCATGTACATGCAATTAGACATCCTTTAACCACCTCTTGGTACCCCTTTCGTACAAGTCAATTTAGGGCCACATTTTGGCTCTAATCAATCATGTAAGTGACTTCTCACCATATTAGAGTCACTTTGCACCTTATAAGAGTCACTTGCCATCATATATTGGTACAATTAACATGTTAACATCATGGACATGCAATTAGAAATCCTTTTACCACCTCTTAGTGCCATGTACAATTAACATGTTAACATCATGTACATGCAATTAGAAATCCTTTTACCACCTCTTAGTGCCATATTCATACAAGTCAATTTTGGTCCACATTTTGGTACTAATTAACCATGTTAGTCACTTTTCACCATATTAGAGTCACTTTGCATCCTTTAAAAGTCACTTGACACCAAATATTGATATAATTAACATGTTAACATCATGTACATGCAATTAGACATCCTTTAACCACCTCTTCGTACCCCTTTCGTACAAGTCAATTTTGGGCCACATTTTGGCTCTAATCAATCATGTAAGTGACTTCTCACCATATTAGAGTCACTTTGCACCTTATAAGAGTCACTTGCCATCATATATTAGTACAATTAACATGTTAACATCATATACATTCAATTAGAAATCCTTTTACCACCTCTTAGTGCCATATTCATACAAGTCAATTTTGGTCCACATTTTGGTTCTAATTAACCATGTTAGTCATTTTTCACCATATTAGAGTCACTTTGCACCCTTTAAGAGTCATTTGCCACCAAATATTGATATAATTAACATGTTAACATCATGTACATGCAATTAGACATCATTTAACCACCTCTTGGTACCCCTTTCGTACAAGTCAATTTTGGGCCACATTTTGGCTCTAATCAATCATGTAAGTGACTTCTCACCATATTACAGTCACTTTGCACCTTATAAGAGTCACTTGCCATCATATATTGGTACAATTAACATGTTAACATCATATACATGCAATTAGAAATCCTTTTACCACCTCTTAGTTCCATATTCATACAAGTCAATTTTGGTCCACATTTTGGTTCTAATTAACCATGTTAGTCACTTTTCACCATATTAGAGTCACTTTGCATCCTTTAAAAGTCACTTGACACCAAATATTGATATAATTAACATGTTAACATCATGTACATGCAATTAGAAATCCTTTTACCACTTCTTAGTGCCATATTCATACAAGTCAATTTTGGTCCACATTTTGGTTCTAATTAACCATGTTAGCACTTCTCACCATATTAGAGTCACTTTGCACCCTATAAGAGTCACTTTCCACCATATATGCAACAATTGACATGTTAGCATCATATACATCCAATTTGACATCCTTTTACCACCTATTAATGCCACTTTCATACAAGTTAATTTTGTTCCACATTTTGGCTCTAATCAACCATGTAAGTCACTGTTCACCATATTAGAGTACCTTTACACCCTGTAAGAGTCACTTGCCCCATATATTGATACAATTAACATGTTAACATCACGCAAATGCAATTAGACATCCTTTAACCACCTATTGGTACCCCTTTCCTACAAGTCAAATTTGGGCTACATTTTGGCTCTAATCAATCATGTAAGTGACTTCTCACCATATTAGAGTCACTTTGCACGTTATAAGAGTCACTTGCCATCATATATTGGTACAATTAACATGTTAACATCATATACATGCAATTAGAAATCCTTTTACCACCTCTTAGTGCCATATTCATACAAGTCAATTTTGGTCAACATTTTGGTTCTAATTAACCATGTTAGTCATTTTTCACCATATTAGAGTCACTTTGCACCCTTTAAGAGTCACTTGCCACCAAATATTGATATAATTAACATGTTAACATCATGTACATGCAATTAGACATCCTTTAACCACCTCTTGGTACCCCTTTCGTACAAGTCAATTTTGGGCCACATTTTGGCTCTAATCAATCATGTAAGTGACTTCTCACCATATTAGAGTCACTTTGTACCTTATAAGAGTCACTTGCCATCATATATTGGTACAATTAACATGTTAACATCATGGACATGCAATTAGAAATCCTTTTACCACCTCTTAGTGCCATATTCATACAAGTCAATTTTGGTCCACATTTTGGTTCTAATTAACCATGTTAGTCACTTCTCACCATATTAGAGTCACTTTGCACCCTATAAGAGTCATTTTCCACCATATATGCAACAATTGACATGTTAGCATCATATACATCCAATTTGACATCCTTTTACCACCTATTAATGCCACTTTCATACAAGTTAATTTTGTTCCACATTTTGGCTCTAATCAACCATGTAAGTCACTGTTCACCATATTAGAGTACCTTTACACCCTATAAGAGTCACTTGCCCCATATATTAACATGTTAACATCACGTAAATGCAATTAGACATCCTATAACCACCTCTTGGTACCCCTTTCCTACAAGTCAATTTTGGGCCACATTTTGGCTCTAATCAATCATGTAAGTGACTTCTCACCATATTAGAGTCATTTTGCACCTTATAAAAGTCACTTGTCATCATATATTGGTACAATTAACATGTTAACATCATGTACATGCAATTAGAAATCTTTTTACCACCTCTTAGTGCCATATTCATACAAGTCAATTTTGGTCCACATTTTGGTTCTAATTAACCATGTTAGTCACTTTTCACCATATTAGAGTCACTTTGCACCCTTTAAGAGTCACTTGCCACCAAATATTGATATAATTAACATGTTAACATCATGTACATGCAATTAGACATCCTTTAACCACCTCTTGGTACCCCTTTCGTACAAGTCAATTTTGGGCCACATTTTGGCTCTAATCAATCATGTAAGTGACTTCTCACCATATTAGAGTCACTTTGCACCTTATAAGAGTCACTTGCCATCATATATTGGTACAATTAACATGTTAACATCATGGACATGCAATTAGAAATCCTTTTACCACCTCTTAGTGCCATATTCATACAAGTCAATTTTGGTCCACATTTTGGTTTTAATTAACCATGTTAGCACTTCTCACCACATTAGAGTCACTTTGCACCCTATAAGAGTCACTTTCCACCATATATGCAACAATTGACATGTTAACATCATATACATCCAATTTGACATCCTTTTACCACCTATTAATGCCACTTTCATACAAGTTAATTTTATTCCACATTTTGGCTCTAATCAACCATGTAAGTCACTGTTCACCATATTAGAGTACCTTTACACCTTATAAGAGTCACTTGCCCCATATATTGATACAATTAACATGTTAACATCACGTAAATGCAATTAGACATCCTTTAACCACCTTTTGGTACCCCTTTCCTACAAGTCAAATTTGGGCCACATTTTGGCTCTAATCAATCATGTAAGTGACTTCTCACCATATTAGAGTCACTTTGCACCTCATAAGAGTCACTTGCCATCATATATTGGTACAATTAACATGTTAACATCATGTACATGCAATTAGAAATCCTTTTACCACCTCTTAGTGCCATATTCATACAAGTCAATTTTGGTCCACTTTTTGGTTCTAATTAACCATGTTAGTCACTTTTCACCATATTAGAGTCACTTTGCATCCTTTAAAAGTCACTTGACACCAAATATTGATATAATTAACATGTCAACATCATGTACATGCAATTAGACATCCTTTAACCACCTCTTCGTACCCCTTTCGTACAAGTCAATTTTGGGCCACATTTTGGCTCTAATCAATCATGTAAGTGACTTCTCACCATATTAGAGTCACTTTGCACCTTATAAGAGTCACTTGCCATCATATATTGTTACAATTAACATGTTAACATCATATACATTCAATTAGAAATCCTTTTACCAACTCTTAGTGCCATATTCATACAAGTCAATTTTGGTCCACATTTTGGTTCTAATTAACCATGTTAGTCATTTTTCACCATATTAGAGTCACTTTGCACCCTTTAAGAGTCACTTGACATCAAATATTGATATAATTAACATGTTAACATCATGTACATGCAATTAGACATCCTTTAACCACCTCTTGGTACCCCTTTCGTACAAGTCAATTTTGGGCCACATTTTGGCTCTAATCAATCATGTAAGTGACTTCTCACCATATTAGAGTCACTTTGCACCTTATAAGAGTCACTTGCCATCATATATTGGTACAATGAACATGTTAACATCATGGACATGCAATTAGAAATCCTTTTACCACCTCTTATTGCCATATTCATACAAGTCAATTTTGGTCCACATTTTGGTTCTAATTAACCATGTTAGCACTTCTCACCATATTAGAGTCACTTTGCACCCTATAAGAGTCACTTTCCACCATATATGCAACAATTGACATGTTAGCATCATATACATCCAATTTGACACCCTTTTACCACCTATTAAGGCCACTTTCATACAAGTTAATTTTGTTCAACATTTTGGCTCTAATCAACCATGTAAGTCACTGTTCACCATATTAGAGTACCTTTACACCCTATAAGAGTCACTTGCCCCATATAATGATACAATTAACATGTTAACATCACGTAAATGCAAATTAGACATCCGATAACCACCTCTTGGTACCCCTTTCCTACAAGTCAAATTTGGGCCACATTTTGGCTCTAATCAATCATGTAAGTGACTTCTCACCATATTAGAGTCACTTTGCACCTTATAAGAGTCACTTGCCATCATATATTGGTACAATTAACATGTTAACATCATATACATGCAATTAGAAATTCTTTTACCACCTCTTAGTGCCATATTCATACAAGTCAATTTTGGTCCACATTTTGGTTCTAATTAACCATGTTAGTCATTTTTCACCATATTAGAGTCACTTTGCACCCTTTAAGAGTCACTTGCCACCAAATATTGATATAATTAACATGTTAACATCATGTACATGCAATTAGACATCCTTTAACCACCTCTTGGTACCCCTTTCGTACAAGTCAATTTTGGGCCACATTTTGGCTCTAATCAATCAAGTGACTTCTCACCATATTATAGTTAATTTGTACCTTATAAGAGTCACTTGCCATCATATATTGGTACAATTAACATGTTAACATCATGGACATGCAATTAGAAATCCTTTTACCACCTCTTAGTGCCATATTCATACAAGTCAATTTTGGTCCACATTTTGGTTCTAATTAACCATGTTAGTCACTTCTCACCATATTAGAGTCACTTTGCACCCTATAAGAGTTACTTTCCACCATATATGCAACAATTGACATGTTAGCATCATATACATCCAATTTGACATCATTTTACCACCTATTAATGCCACTTTCATACAAGTTAATTTTGTTCCACATTTTGGCTCTAATCAACCATGTAAGTCACTGTTCACCATATTAGAGTACCTTTACACCCTATAAGAGTCACTTGCCCCATATATTGATACTATTAACATGTTAACATCACGTAAATGCAATTAGACATCCTATAACCACCTCTTGGTACCCCTTTCCTACAAGTCAATTTTGGGCCACATTTTGGCTCTAATCAATCATGTAAGTGACTTCTCACCATATTAGAGTCATTTTGCACCTTATAAAAGTCACTTGTCATCATATATTGGTACAATTAACATGTTAACATCATGTACATGCAATTAGAAATCCTTTTACCACCTCTTAGTGCCATATTCATACAAGTCAATTTTGGTCCACATTTTGGTTCTAATTAACCATGTTAGTCACTTTTCACCATATTAGAGTCACTTTGCACCCTTTAAGAGTCACTTGCCACCAAATATTGATATAATTAACATGTTAACATCATGTACATGCAATTAGACATCCTTTAACCACCTCTTGGTACCCCTTTCGTACAAGTCAATTTTGGGCCACATTTTGGCTCTAATCAATCATGTAAGTGACTTCTCACCATATTAGAGTCACTTTGCACCTTATAAGAGTCACTTGCCATCATATATTGGTACAATGAACATGTTAACATCATGGACATGCAATTAGAAATCCTTTTACCACCTCTTATTGCCATATTCATACAAGTCAATTTTGGTCCACATTTTGGTTCTAATTAACCATGTTAGCACTTCTCACCATATTAGAGTCACTTTGCACCCTATAAGAGTCACTTTCCACCATATATGCAACAATTGACATGTTAGCATCATATACATCCAATTTGACACCCTTTTACCACCTATTAAGGCCACTTTCATACAAGTTAATTTTGTTCAACATTTTGGCTCTAATCAACCATGTAAGTCACTGTTCACCATATTAGAGTACCTTTACACCCTATAAGAGTCACTTGCCCCATATAATGATACAATTAACATGTTAACATCACGTAAATGCAAATTAGACATCCGATAACCACCTCTTGGTACCCCTTTCCTACAAGTCAAATTTGGGCCACATTTTGGCTCTAATCAATCATGTAAGTGACTTCTCACCATATTAGAGTCACTTTGCACCTTATAAGAGTCACTTGCCATCATATATTGGTACAATTAACATGTTAACATCATATACATGCAATTAGAAATTCTTTTACCACCTCTTAGTGCCATATTCATACAAGTCAATTTTGGTCCACATTTTGGTTCTAATTAACCATGTTAGTCATTTTTCACCATATTAGAGTCACTTTGCACCCTTTAAGAGTCACTTGCCACCAAATATTGATATAATTAACATGTTAACATCATGTACATGCAATTAGACATCCTTTAACCACCTCTTGTTACCCTTTCGTACAAGTCAATTTTGGGCCACATTTTGGCTCTAATCAATCAAGTGACTTCTCACCATATTATAGTCAATTTGTACCTTATAAGAGTCACTTGCCATCACTTACATGGTTGATTAGAGCCAAAATATTGACCAAAATTAACTTGTATGAAAGTGGCATTAATAGGTGGTAAAAGGATGTCAAATTGGATGTATATGATGTTAACATGTCAATTGTTGCATATATGGTGGAAAGTGACTCTTATAGGGTGCAAAGTGACTCTAATATGGTGAGAAGTGACTAACATGGTTAATTAGAACCAAAATATGGACCAAAATTGACTTGTATGAATATGGCACTAAGAGGTGGTAAAAGGATTTCTAATTGCATGTACATGATGTTAACATGTTAATTGTACCAATATATGATGGCAAGTGACTCTTATAAGGTGCAAAGTGACTCTAATATGGTGAGAAGTCACTTACATGATTGATTAGAGCCAAAATGTGGCCCAAAATTGACTTGTAGGAAAGGGGTACCAAGAGGTGGTTAAAGGATGTCTAATTGCATTTACATGATGTTAACATGTTAATTGTATCAATATATGGGGCAAGTGACTCTTATAGGGTGTTAAGGTACTCTAATATGGTGAACAGTGACTTACATGGTTGATTAGAGCCAAAATGTTGAACAAAATTAACTTGTATGAAAGTGGCATTAATAGGTGGTAAAAGGATGTCAATTGGATGTATATGATGTTAACATGTCAATTGTTACATATATGGTGGAAAGTGACTCTTATACGGTGCAAAGTGACTCTAATATGGTGAGAAGTCACTTACATGATTGATTAGAGCCAAAATGTGGCCCAAAATTGACTTGTACGAAAGGGGTACCAAGAGGTGGTTAAAGGATGTCTAATATACATGATGTTAACATGTTAATTATATCAATATTTGGTGGCAAGTGACTCTTAAAGGGTGCAAAGTGACTCTAATATGGTAAAAAGTGACTCACATGGTTAATTAGAACCAAAATGTGGCCCAAAATTGACTTGTATGAATATGGCACTGAGAGATGGTAAAAGGATTTCTAATTGCATGTACATGATGTTAACATGTTAATTGTACCAATATATGATGGCAAGTGACTCTTATAAGGTGCAAAGTAATTTGGTGAGAAGTCACTTACATGATTGATTAGAGCCAAAATGTGGCCCAAAATTGACTTGTAGGAAAGGGGTACCAAGAGGTGGTTAAAGGATGTGTAATTGCATTTACGTGATGTTAACATGTTAATTGTATCAATATATGGGGCAAGTGACTCTTATAGGGTATAAAGGTACTCTAATATGGTGAACAGTGACTTACATGGTTGATTAGAGCCAAAATGTTGAACAAAATTAACTTGTATGAAAGTGGCATTAATAGGTGGTAAAAGGATGTCAAATTGGATGTATATGATGTTAACATGTCAATTGTTGCATATATAATGGAAAGTGACTCTTATAGGGTGCAAAGTGACCCTAATATGGTGAGAAGTGACTAACATGGTTAATTAGAACCAAAATGTGGACCAAAATTGACTTGTATGAATATGGCACTAAGAGGTGGTAAAAGGATTTCTAATTGCATGTACATGATGTTAACATGTTAATTGTACCAATATATGATGGCAAGTGACTCTTATAAGGTGCAAAGTGACTCTAATATGGTGAGAAGTCACTTACATGATTGATTAGAGCCAAAATGTGGCCCAAAATTGACTTGTAGGAAAGGGGTACCAAGAGGTGGTTAAAGGATGTCTAATTGCATTTACATAATGTTAACATGTTAATTGTATCAATATATGGGGCAAGTGACTCTTATAGGGTGTTAAGGTACTCTAATATGGTGAACAGTGACTTACATGGTTGATTAGAGCCCAAATGTTGAACAAAATTAACTTGTATGAAAGTGGCATTAATAGGTGGTAAAAGGATGTCAATTGGATGTATATGATGTTAACATGTCAATTGTTACATATATGGTGGAAAGTGACTCTTATACGGTGCAAAGTGACTCTAATATGGTCAGAAGTCACTTACATGATTGATTAGAGCCAAAATGTGGCCCAAAATTGACTTGTACGAAAGGGGTACCAAGAGGTGGTTAAAGGATGTCTAATATAGATGATGTTAACATGTTAATTATATCAATATTTGGTGGCAAGTGACTCTTAAAGGGTGCAAAGTGACTCTAATATGGTGAAAAGTGACTCACATGGTTAATTAGAACCAAAATGTGGCCCAAAATTGACTTGTATGAATATGGCACTGAGAGATGGTAAAAGGATTTCTAATTGCATGTACATGATGTTAACATGTTAATTGTACCAATATATGATGGCAAGTGACTCTTATAAGGTGCAAAGTGACTCTAATTTGGTGAGAAGTCACTTACATGATTGATTAGAGCCAAAATGTGGCCCAAAATTGACTTGTAGGAAAGGGGTACCAAGAGGTGGTTAAAGGATGTCTAATTGCATTTACGTGATGTTAACATGTTAATTGTATCAATATATGGGGCAAGTGACTCTTATAGGGATTAAAGGTACTCTAATATGGTGAACAGTGACTTACATGGTTGATTAGAGCCAAAATGTGGAACAAAATTAACTTGTATGAAAGTGGCATTAATAGGTGGTAAAAGGATGTCAAATTGAATGTATATGATGTTAACATGAAAATTGTTGCATATATGGTGGAAAGTGACTCTTATAGGGTGCAAAGTGACTCTAATATGGTGAGAAGTGACTAACATGGTTAATTAGAACCAAAATGTGGACCAAAATTGACTTGTATGAATATGGCACTAAGAGGTGGTAAAAGGATTTCTAATTGCATGTACATGATGTTAACATGTTAATTGTACCAATATATGATGGCAAGTGACTCTTATAAGGTGCAAAGTGACTCTAATATGGTGAGAAGTCACTTACATGATTGATTAGAGCCAAAATGTGGCCCAAAATTGACTTGTAGGAAAGGGGTACCAAGAGGTGGTTAAAGGATGTCTAATTGCATTTACATAATGTTAACATGTTAATTGTATCAATATATGGGGCAAGTGACTCTTATAGGGTGTTAAGGTACTCTAATATGGTGAACAGTGACTTACATGGTTGATTAGAGCCCAAATGTTGAACAAAATTAACTTGTATGAAAGTGGCATTAATAGGTGGTAAAAGGATGTCAATTGGATGTATATGATGTTAACATGTCAATTGTTACATATATGGTGGAAAGTGACTCTTATACGGTGCAAAGTGACTCTAATATGGTCAGAAGTCACTTACATGATTGATTAGAGCCAAAATGTGGCCCAAAATTGACTTGTACGAAATGGTACCAAGAGGTGGTTAAAGGATGTCTAATATAGATGATGTTAACATGTTAATTATATCAATATTTGGTGGCAAGTGACTCTTAAAGGGTGCAAAGTGACTCTAATATGGTGAAAAGTGACTCACATGGTTAATTAGAACCAAAATGTGGCCCAAAATTGACTTGTATGAATATGGCACTGAGAGATGGTAAAAGGATTTCTAATTGCATGTACATGATGTTAACATGTTAATTGTACCAATATATGATGGCAAGTGACTCTTATAAGGTGCAAAGTGACTCTAATTTGGTGAGAAGTCACTTACATGATTGATTAGAGCCAAAATGTGGCCCAAAATTGACTTGTAGGAAAGGGGTACCAAGAGGTGGTTAAAGGATGTCTAATTGCATTTACGTGATGTTAACATGTTAATTGTATCAATATATGGGGCAAGTGACTCTTATAGGGTGTAAAAGTACTCTAATATGGTGAACAGTGACTTACATGGTTGATTAGAGCCAAAATATTGAACAAAATTAACTTGTATGAAAGTGGCATTAATAGGTGGTAAAAGGATGTCAAATTGGATGTATATGATGTTAACATGTCAATTGTTGCATATATGGTGGAAAGTAACTCTTATAGGGTGCAAAGTGACTCTAATATGGTGAGAAGTGACTAACATGGTTAATTAGAACCAAAATGTGGACCAAAATTGACATGTATGAATATGGCACTAAGAGGTGGTAAAAGGATTTCTAATTGCATGTACATGATGTTAACATGTTAATTGTACCAATATATGATGGCAAGTGACTCTTATAAGGTGCAAAGTGACTCTAATATGGTGAGAAGTCACTTACATGATTGATTAGAGCCAAAATATGGCCCAAAATTGACTTGTAGGAAAGGGGTACCAAGAGGTGGTTAAGGGATGTCTAATTGCATTTACATGATGTTAACATGTTAATTGTATCAATATATGGGGCAAGTGACTCTTATAGGGTGTTAAGGTACTCTAATATGGTGAACAGTGACTTACATGGTTGATTAGAGCCAAAATGTGGAACAAAATTAACTTGTATAAAAGTGGCATTAATAGGTGGTAAAAGGATGTCAAATTGGATGTATATGATGTTAACATGTCAATTGTTGCATATATGGTGGAAAGTGACTCTTATAGGGTGCAAAGTGACTCTAATATGGTGAGAAGTGACTAACATGGTTAATTAGAACCAAAATGTGGACCAAACCTGACTTGTATGAATATGGCACTAAGATGTGGTAAAAGGATTTCTAATTGCATGTACATGATGTTAACATGTTAATTATACCAATAAATGATGGCAAGTGACTCTTATAAGGTGCAAAGTGACTCTGATATGGTGAGAATTCACTTACATGACGTATTAGAGCCAAAATATGGCCCAAAATTGACTTGTAGGAAAGGGGTACCAAGAGGTGGTTATAGGATGTCTAATTTGCATTTACGTGATGTTAAGATGTTAATTGTATCAATATATGGGGCAAGTGACTCTTATAGGGTGTAAAGGTACTCTAATATGGTGAACAGTGACTTGCATGGTTGATTAGAGCCAAAATGTGGAACAAAATTAACTTGTATGAAAGTGGCATTAATAGGTGGTAAAAGTATGTCAATTCGATGTATATGATGTTAACATGTCAATTGTTTCATATATGGTGGAAAGTGACTCTTATAGGGTGCAAAGTGACTCTAATATGGTGAGAAGTGACTAACATGGTTAATTAGAACCAAAATGTGGACCAAAATTGACTTGTATAAATATGACACTAAGAGGTGGTAAAAGGATTTCTAATTGCATGCCCATGATGTTAACATGTTAATTGTACCAATATATGATGGCAAGTGACTCTTATAAGGTGCAAAGTGACTCTAATATGGTGAGAAGTCACTTACATGATTGATTAGAGCCAAAATATGGCCCAAAATTGACTTGTAGGAAAGGGGTACCAAGAGGTGGTTAAAGGATGTCTAATTGTATTTACGGGATGTTAACATGTTAATTGTATCAATATATGGGGCAAATGACTCTTATAGGGTGTAAAGGTACTCTAATATGGTGAACAGTGACTTACATGGTTGATTAGAGCCAAAATATTGAACAAAATTAACTTGTATGAAAGTGGCATTAATAGGTGGTAAAAGGATGTCAAATTGGATGTATATGATGTTAACATGTCAATTGTTGCATATATGGTGGAAAGTGACTCTTATAGGGTGCAAAGTGACTCTAATATGGTGAGAAGTGACTAACATGGTTAATTAGAACCAAAATGTGGACCAAAATTGACTTGTATGAATATGGCACTAAGAGGTGGTAAAAAGATTTCTAATTGCATGTGCATGATGTTAACATGTTAATTGTACCAATATATGATGGCAAGTGACTCTTATAAGGTGCAAAGTGACTCTAATATGGTGAGAAGTCACTTACATGATTGATTAGAGCCAAAATGTGGCCCAAAATTGACTTGTAGGAAAGGGGTACCAAGAGGTGGTTAAAGGATGTCTAATTGCATTTACATAATGTTAACATGTTAATTGTATCAATATATGGGGCAAGTGACTCTTATAGGGTGTTAAGGTACTCTAATATGGTGAACAGTGACTTACATGGTTGATTAGAGCCCAAATGTTGAACAAAATTAACTTGTATGAAAGTGGCATTAATAGGTGGTAAAAGGATGTCAAATTGGATGTATATGATGTTAACATGTCAATTGTTGCATATATGGTGGAAAGTGACTCCTATAGGGTGCAAAGTGACTCTAATATGGTGAGAAGTGACTAACATGGTTAATTAGAACCAAAATGTGGACCAAACCTGACTTGTATGAATATGGCACTAAGAGGTGGTAAAAGGATTTCTAATTGCATGTACATGATGTTAACATGTTAATTGTACCAATAAATGATGGCAAGTGACTCTTATAAGGTGCAAAGTGACTCTGATATGGTGAGAAGTCACTTACATGACGTATTAGAGCCAATATATGGCCCAAAATTGACTTGTAGGAAAGGGGTACCAAGAGGTGGTTATAGGATGTCTAATTTACATTTACGTGATGTTAACATGTTAATTGTATCAATATATGGGGCAAGTGACTCTTATAGGGTATAAAGGTACTCTAATATGGTGAACAGTGACTTGCATGGTTGATTAGAGCCAAAATGTGGAACAAAATTAACTTGTATGAAAGTGGCATTAATAGGTGGTAAAAGTATGTCAATTCGATGTATATGATGTTAACATGTCAATTATTGCATATATGGTGGAACGTGACTCTTATAGGGTGCAAAGTTACTCTAATATGGTGAGAAGTGACTAACATGGTTAATTAGAACCAAAATGTGGACCAAAATTAATTTGTATGAATATGGCACTAAGAGGTGGTAAAAGGATTTCTAATTGCATTTCCATGATGTTAACATGTTAATTGTACCAATATATGATGGCAAGTGACTCTTATAAGGTGCAAAGTGACTCTAATATGGTGAGAAGTCACTTACATGATTGATTAGAGCCAAAATTTGGCCCAAAATTGACTTGTAGGAAAAGGGTACCAAGAGGTGGTTAAAGGATGTCTAATATACATGATGTTAACATGTTAATTATATCAATATTTGGTGGCAAGTGACTCTTAAAGGGTGCAAAGTGACTCTAATATGGTGAACAGTGACTCACATGGTTAATTAAAACCAAAATGTGGCCCAAAATTGACTTGTATGAATATGGCACTGAGAGGTGGTAAAAGGATTTCTAATTTTTTTTTTTTTGCTAAATGACTGATTATAAAAGAAAAGAAAGGGAACAAAATCTGGGGGCTAAATGACTGATTTCTAATTGCATGTACATGATGTTAACATGTTAATTGTACCAATATATGATGGCAAGTGACTCTTATAAGGTGCAAAGTGACTCTAATTTGGTGAGAAGTCACTTACATGATTGATTAGAATTAATTAAAAAAAAAATACATGATTGATTAGAGCCAAAATGTGGCCCAAAATTGACTTGTAGGAAAGGGGTACCAAGAGGTGGTTAAAGGATGTCTAATTGCATTTACGTGATGTTAACATGTTAATTGTATCAATATATGGGGCAAGTGACTCTTATAGGGTGTAAATGTACTCTAATATGGTGAACAGTGACTTACATGGTTGATTAGAGCCAAAATGTTGAACAAAATTAACTTGTATGAAAGTGGCATTAATAGGTGGTAAAAGGATGTCAAACTGGATGTATATGATGTTAACATGTCAATTGTTACATATATGATGGAAAGTGACTCTTATAGGGTGCAAAGTGACTCTAATATGGTAAGAAGTGACTAACATGGTTAATTAGAACCAAAATGTGGACAAAATTGACTTGTATAAATATGGTACTAAGAGGTGGTAAAAGGATTTCTAATTGCATGTACATGATGTTAACATGTTAATTGTACCAATAAATGATGGCAAGTGACTCTTATAAGGTGCAAAGTGACTCTGATATGGTGAGAAGTCACTTACATGACGTATTAGAGCCAAAATATGGCCCAAAATTGACTTGTAGGAAAGGGGTACCAAGAGGTGGTTATAGGATGTCTAATTTGCATTTACGTGATGTTAACATGTTAATTGTATCAATATATGGGGCAAGTGAATCTTATAGGGTGTAAAGGTACTCTAATATGGTGAACAGTGACTTACATGGTTGATTAGAGCCAAAATATTGACCAAAATTAACTTGTATGAAAGTGGCATTAATAGGTGGTAAAAGGATGTCAAATTGGATGTATATGATGTTAACATGTCAATTGTTGCATATATGGTGGAAAGTGACTCTTATAGGATGCAAAGTGACTCTAATATGGTGAGAAGTGACTAACATGGTTAATTAGAACCAAAATATGGACCAAAATTGACTTGTATGAATATGGCACTAAGAGGTGGTAAAAGGATTTCTAATTGCATGTACATGATGTTAACATGTTAATTGTACCAATATATGATGGCAAGTGACTCTTATAAGGTGCAAAGTGACTCTAATATGGTGAGAAGTCACTTACATGATTGATTAGAGCCAAAATGTGGCCCAAAATTGACTTGTAGGAAAGGGGTACCAAGAGGTGGTTAAAGGATGTCTAATTGCATTTACATGATGTTAACATGTTAATTGTATCAATATATGGGGCAAGTGACTCTTATAGGGTGTTAAGGTACTCTAATATGGTGAACAGTGACTTACATGGTTGATTAGAGCCAAAATGTTGAACAAAATTAACTTGTATGAAAGTGGCATTAATAGGTGGTAAAAGGATGTCAATTGGATGTATATGATGTTAACATGTCAATTGTTACATATATGGTGGAAAGTGACTCTTATACGGTGCAAAGTTACTCTAATATGGTGAGAAGTCACTTACATGATTGATTAGAGCCAAAATGTGGCCCAAAATTGACTTGTACGAAAGGGGTACCAAGAGGTGGTTAAAGGATGTCTAATATACATGATGTTAACATGTTAATTATATCAATATTTGGTGGCAAGTGACTCTTAAAGGGTGCAAAGTGACTCTAATATGGTGAAAAGTGACTCACATGGTTAATTAGAACCAAAATGTGGCCCAAAATTGACTTGTATGAATATGGCACTGAGAGATGGTAAAAGGATTTCTAATTGCATGTACATGATGTTAACATGTTAATTGTACCAATATATGATGGCAAGTGACTCTTATATGGTGCAAAGTGACTCTAATTTGGTGAGAAGTCACTTACATGATTGATTAGAGCCAAAATGTGGCCCAAAATTGACTTGTAGGAAAGGGGTACCAAGAGGTGGTTAAAGGATGTGTAATTGCATTTACGTGATGTTAACATGTTAATTGTATCAATATATGGGGCAAGTGACTCTTATAGGGTATAAAGGTACTCTAATATGGTGAACAGTGACTTACATGGTTGATTAGAGCCAAAATGTTGAACAAAATTAACTTGTATGAAAGTGGCATTAATAGGTGGTAAAAGGATGTCAAATTGGATGTATATGATGTTAACATGTCAATTGTTGCATATATAATGGAAAGTGACTCTTATAGGGTGCAAAGTGACTCTAATATGGTGAGAAGTGACTAACATGGTTAATTAGAACCAAAATGTGGACCAAAATTGACTTGTATGAATATGGCACTAAGAGGTGGTAAAAGGATTTCTAATTGCATGTACATGATGTTAACATGTTAATTGTACCAATATATGATGGCAAGTGACTCTTATAAGGTGCAAAGTGACTCTAATATGGTGAGAAGTCACTTACATGATTGATTAGAGCCAAAATGTGGCCCAAAATTGACTTGTAGGAAAGGGGTACCAAGAGGTGGTTAAAGGATGTCTAATTGCATTTACATGATGTTAACATGTTAATTGTATCAATATATGGGGCAAGTGACTCTTATAGGGTGTTAAGGTACTCTAATATGGTGAACAGTGACTTACATGGTTGATTAGAGCCAAAATGTTGAACAAAATTAACTTGTATGAAAGTGGCATTAATAGGTGGTAAAAGGATGTCAATTGGATGTATATGATGTTAACATGTCAATTGTTACATATATGGTGGAAAGTGACTCTTATACGGTGCAAAGTGACTCTAATATGGTGAGAAGTCACTTACATGATTGATTAGAGCCAAAATGTGGCCCAAAATTGACTTGTACGAAAGGGGTACCAAGAGGTGGTTAAAGGATGTCTAATATACATGATGTTAACATGTTAATTATATCAATATTTGGTGGCAAGTGACTCTTAAAGGGTGCAAAGTGACTCTAATATGGTGAAAAGTGACTCACATGGTTAATTAGAACCAAAATGTGGCCCAAAATTGACTTGTATGAATATGGCACTAAGAGATGGTAAAAGGATTTCTAATTGCATGTACATGATGTTAACATGTTAATTGTACCAATATATGATGGCAAGTGACTCTTATAAGGTGCAAAGTGACTCTAATTTGGTGAGAAGTCACTTACATGATTGATTAGAGCCAAAATGTGGCCCAAAACTGACTTGTAGGAAAGGGGTACCAAGAGGTGGTTAAAGGATGTGTAATTGCATTTACGTGATGTTAACATGTTAATTGTATCAATATATGGGGCAAGTGACTCTTATGGGGTATAAAGGTACTCTAATATGGTGAACAGTGACTTACATGGTTGATTAGAGCCAAAATGTTGAACAAAATTAACTTGTATGAAAGTGGCATTAATAGGTGGTAAAAGGATGTCAAATTGGATGTATATGATGTTAACATGTCAATTGTTGCATATATATGGAAAGTGACTCTTATAGGGTGCAAAGTGACTCTAATATGGTGAGAAGTGACTAACATGGTTAATTAGAACCAAAATGTGGACCAAAATTGACTTGTATGAATATGGCACTAAGAGGTGGTAAAAGGATTTCTAATTGCATGTACATGATGTTAACATGTTAATTGTACCAATATATGATGGCAAGTGACTCTTATAAGGTGCAAAGTGACTCTAATATGGTGAGAAGTCACTTACATGATTGATTAGAGCCAAAATGTGGCCCAAAATTGACTTGTAGGAAAGGGGTACCAAGAGGTGGTTAAAGGATGTCTAATTGCATTTACATAATGTTAACATGTTAATTGTATCAATATATGGGGCAAGTGACTCTTATAGGGTGTTAAGGTACTCTAATATGGTGAACAGTGACTTACATGGTTGATTAGAGCCCAAATGTTGAACAAAATTAACTTGTATGAAAGTGGCATTAATAGGTGGTAAAAGGATGTCAATTGGATGTATATGATGTTAACATGTCAATTGTTACATATATGGTGGAAAGTGACTCTTATACGGTGCAAAGTGACTCTAATATGGTCAGAAGTCACTTACATGATTGATTAGAGCCAAAATGTGGCCCAAAATTGACTTGTACGAAAGGGGTACCAAGAGGTGGTTAAAGGATGTCTAATATAGATGATGTTAACATGTTAATTATATCAATATTTGGTGGCAAGTGACTCTTAAAGGGTGCAAAGTGACTCTAATATGGTGAAAAATGACTCACATGGTTAATTAGAACCAAAATGTGGCCCAAAATTGACTTGTATGAATATGGCACTGAGAGATGGTAAAAGGATTTCTAAATGCATGTACATGATGTTAACATGTTAATTGTACCAATATATGATGGCAAGTGACTCTTATAAGGTGCAAAGTGACTCTAATTTGGTGAGAAGTCACTTACATGATTGATTAGAGCCAAAATGTGGCCCAAAATTGACTTGTAGGAAAGGGGTACCAAGAGGTGGTTAAAGGATGTCTAATTGCATTTACGTGATGTTAACATGTTAATTGTATCAATATATGGGGCAAGTGACTCTTATAGGGTGTAAAGGTACTCTAATATGGTGAACAGTGACTTACATGGTTGATTAGAGCCAAAATGTGGAACAAAATTAACTTGTATGAAAGTGGCATTAATAGGTGGTAAAAGGATGTCAAATTGGATGTATATGATGTTAACATGAAAATTGTTGCATATATGGTGGAAAGTGACTCTTATAGGGTGCAAAGTGACTCTAATATGGTGAGAAGTGACTAACATGGTTAATTAGAACCAAAATGTGGACCAAAATTGACTTGTATGAATATGGCACTAAGAGGTGGTAAAAGGATTTCTAATTGCATGTACATGATGTTAACATGTTAATTGTACCAATATATGATGGCAAGTGACTCTTATAAGGTGCAAAGTAACTCTAATATGGTGAGAAGTCACTTACATGATTGATTAGAGCCAAAATATGGCCCAAAATTGACTTGTAGGAAAGGGGTACCAAGAGGTGGTTAAAGGATGTCTAATTGCATTTACGTGATGTTAACATGTTAATTGTATCAATATATAGGGCAAGTGACTCTTATAGGGTGTAAAAGTACTCTAATATGGTGAACAGTGACTTACATGGTTGATTAGAGCCAAAATATTGAACAAAATTAACTTGTATGAAAGTGGCATTAATAGGTGGTAAAAGGATGTCAAATTGGATGTATATGATGTTAACATGTCAATTGTTGCATATATGGTGGAAAGTGACTCTTATAGGGTGCAAAGTGACTCTAATATGGTGAGAAGTGACTAACATGGTTAATTAGAACCAAAATGTGGACCAAAATTGACATGTATGAATATGGCACTAAGAGGTGGTAAAAGGATTTCTAATTGCATGTACATGATGTTAACATGTTAATTGTACCAATATATGATGGCAAGTGACTCTTATAAGGTGCAAAGTGACTCTAATATGGTGAGAAGTCACTTACATGATTGATTAGAGCCAAAATATGGCCCAAAATTGACTTGTAGGAAAGGGGTACCAAGAGGTGGTTAAGGGATGTCTAATTGCATTTACATGATGTTAACATGTTAATTGTATCAATATATGGGGCAAGTGACTCTTATAGGGTGTTAAGGTACTCTAATATGGTGAACAGTGACTTACATGGTTGATTAGAGCCAAAATGTGGAACAAAATTAACTTGTATGAAAGTGGCATTAATAGGTGGTAAAAGGATGTCAAATTGGATGTATATGATGTTAACATGTCAATTGTTGCATATATGGTGGAAAGTGACTCTTATAGGGTGCAAAGTGACTCTAATATGGTGAGAAGTGACTAACATGGTTAATTAGAACCAAAATGTGGACCAAACCTGACTTGTATGAATATGGCACTAAGATGTGGTAAAAGGATTTCTAATTGCATGTACATGATGTTAACATGTTAATTATACCAATAAATGATGGCAAGTGACTCTTATAAGGTGCAAAGTGACTCTGATATGGTGAGAATTCACTTACATGACGTATTAGAGCCAAAATATAGCCCAAAATTGACTTGTAGGAAAGGGGTACCAAGAGGTGGTTATAGGATGTCTAATTTGCATTTACGTGATGTTAAGATGTTAATTGTATCAATATATGGGGCAAGTGACTCTTATAGGGTGTAAAGGTACTCTAATATGGTGAACAGTGACTTGCATGGTTGATTAGAGCCAAAATGTGGAACAAAATTAACTTGTATGAAAGTGGCATTAATAGGTGGTAAAAGTATGTCAATTCGATGTTATGATGTTAACATGTCAATTGTTTCATATATGGTGGAAAGTGACTCTTATAGGGTGCAAAGTGACTCTAATATGGTGAGAAGTGACTAACATGGTTAATTAGAACCAAAATGTGGACCAAAATTGACTTGTATAAATATGGCACTAAGAGGTGGTAAAAGGATTTCTAATTGCATGCCCATGATGTTAACATGTTAATTGTACCAATATATGATGGCAAGTGACTCTTATAAGGTGCAAAGTGACTCTAATATGGTGAGAAGTCACTTACATGATTGATTAGAGCCAAAATATGGCCCAAAATTGACTTGTAGGAAAGGGGTACCAAGAGGTGGTTAAAGGATGTCTAATTGCATTTACGTGATGTTAACATGTTAATTGTATCAATATATGGGGCAAGTGACTCTTATAGGGTGTAAAGGTACTCTAATATGGTGAACAGTGACTTACATGGTTGATTAGAGCCAAAATATTGAACAAAATTAACTTGTATGAAAGTGGCATTAATAGGTGGTAAAAGGATGTCAAATTGGATGTATATGATGTTAACATGTCAATTGTTGCATATATGGTGGAAAGTGACTCTTATAGGGTGCAAAGTGACTCTAATATGGTGAGAAGTGACTAACATGGTTAATTAGAACCAAAATGTGGACCAAAATTGACTTGTATGAATATGGCACTAAGAGGTGGTAAAAGGATTTCTAATTGCATGTGCATGATGTTAACATGTTAATTGTACCAATATATGATGGCAAGTGACTCTTATAAGGTGCAAAGTAACTCTAATATGGTGAGAAATCACTTACATGATTGATTAGAGCCAAAATGTGGCCCAAAATTGACTTGTAGGAAAGGGGTACCAAGAGGTGGTTAAAGGATGTCTAATTGCATTTACATAATGTTAACATGTTAATTGTATCAATATATGGGGCAAGTGACTCTTATAGGGTGTTAAGGTACTCTAATATGGTGAACAGTGACTTACATGGTTGATTAGAGCCCAAATGTTGAACAAAATTAACTTGTATGAAAGTGGCATTAATAGGTGGTAAAAGGATGTCAAATTGGATGTATATGATGTTAACATGTCAATTGTTGCATATATGGTGGAAAGTGACTCCTATAGGGTGCAAAGTGACTCTAATATGGTGAGAAGTGACTAACATGGTTAATTAGAACCAAAATGTGGACCAAACCTGACTTGTATGAATATGGCACTAAGAGGTGGTAAAAGGATTTCTAATTGCATGTACATGATGTTAACATGTTAATTGTACCAATAAATGATGGCAAGTGACTCTTATAAGGTGCAAAGTGACTCTGATATGGTGAGAAGTCACTTACATGACGTATTAGAGCCAATATATGGCCCAAAATTGACTTGTAGGAAAGGGGTACCAAGAGGTGGTTATAGGATGTCTAATTTGCATTTACGTGATGTTAACATGTTAATTGTATCAATATATGGGGCAAGTGACTCTTATAGGGTAGTAAAGGTACTCTAATATGGTGAACAGTGACTTGCATGGTTGATTAGAGCCAAAATGTGGAACAAAATTAACTTGTATGAAAGTGGCATTAATAGGTGGTAAAAGTATGTCAATTCGATGTATATGATGTTAACATGTCAATTGTTGCATATATGGTGGAACGTGACTCTTATAGGGTGCAAAGTTACTCTAATATGGTGAGAAGTGACTAACATGGTTAATTAGAACCAAAATGTGGACCAAATTAATTGTATGAATATGGCACTAAGAGGTGGTAAAAGGATTTCTAATTGCATTTCCATGATGTTAACATGTTAATTGTACCAATATATGATGGCAAGTGACTCTTATAAGGTGCAAAGTGACTCTAATATGGTGAGAAGTCACTTACATGATTGATTAGAGCCAAAATTTGGCCCAAAATTGACTTGTAGGAAAAGGGTACCAAGAGGTGGTTAAAGGATGTCTAATATACATGATGTTAACATGTTAATTATATCAATATTTGGTGGCAAGTGACTCTTAAAGGGTGCAAAGTGACTCTAATATGGTGAACAGTGACTCACATGGTTAATTAAAACCAAAATGTGGCCCAAAATTGACTTGTATGAATATGGCACTGAGAGGTGGTAAAAGGATTTCTAATTTTTTTTTTTTTTTTGCTAAATGACTGATTATAAAAGAAAAGAAAGGGAACAAAATCTGGGGGCTAAATGACTGATTTCTAATTGCATGTACATGATGTTAACATGTTAATTGTACCAATATATGATGGCAAGTGACTCTTATAAGGTGCAAAGTGACTCTAATTTGGTGAGAAGTCACTTACATGATTGATTAGAATTAATTAAAAAAAAATAAATGATTGATTAGAGCCAAAATGTGGCCCAAAATTGACTTGTAGGAAAGGGGTACCAAGAGGTGGTTAAAGGATGTCTAATTGCATTTACGTGATGTTAACATGTTAATTGTATCAATATATGGGGCAAGTGACTCTTATAGGGTGTAAATGTACTCTAATATGGTGAACAGTGACTTACATGGTTGATTAGAGCCAAAATGTTGAACAAAATTAACTTGTATGAAAGTGGCATTAATAGGTGGTAAAAGGATGTCAAACTGCATGTATATGATGTTAACATGTCAATTGTTACATATATGATGGAAAGTGACTCTTATAGGGTGCAAAGTGACTCTAATATGGTGAGAAGTGACTAACATGGTTAATTAGAACCAAAATGTGGACCAAAATTGACTTGTATGAATATGGCACTAAGAGGTGGTAAAAAGATTTCTAATTGCATGTGCATGATGTTAACATGTTAATTGTACCAATATATGATGGCAAGTGACTCTTATAAGGTGCAAAGTAACTCTAATATGGTGAGAAAGTCACTTACATGATTGATTAGAGCCAAAATGTGGCCCAAAATTGACTTGTAGGAAAGGGGTACCAAGAGGTGGTTAAAGGATGTCTAATTGCATTTACATAATGTTAACATGTTAATTGTATCAATATATGGGGCAAGTGACTCTTATAGGGTGTTAAGGTACTCTAATATGGTGAACAGTGACTTACATGGTTGATTAGAGCCCAAATGTTGAACAAAATTAACTTGTATGAAAGTGGCATTAATAGGTGGTAAAAGGATGTCAAATTGGATGTATATGATGTTAACATGTCAATTGTTGCATATATGGTGGAAAGTGACTCCTATAGGGTGCAAAGTGACTCTAATATGGTGAGAAGTGACTAACATGGTTAATTAGAACCAAAATGTGGACCAAACCTGACTTGTATGAATATGGCACTAAGAGGTGGTAAAAGGATTTCTAATTGCATGTACATGATGTTAACATGTTAATTGTACCAATAAATGATGGCAAGTGACTCTTATAAGGTGCAAAGTGACTCTGATATGGTGAGAAGTCACTTACATGACGTATTAGAGCCAATATATGGCCCAAAATTGACTTGTAGGAAAGGGGGTACCAAGAGGTGGTTAAAGGATGTCTAATTGCATTTACATGATGTTAACATGTTAATTGTATCAATATATGGGGCAAGTGACTCTTATAGGGTGTTAAGGTACTCTAATATGGTGAACAGTGACTTACATGGTTGATTAGAGCCAAAATGTTGAACAAAATTAACTTGTATGAAAGTGGCATTAATAGGTGGTAAAAGGATGTCAATTGGATGTATATGATGTTAACATGTCAATTGTTACATATATGGTGGAAAGTGACTCTTATACGGTGCAAAGTGACTCTAATATGGTGAGAAGTCACTTACATGATTGATTAGAGCCAAAATGTGGCCCAAAATTGACTTGTACGAAAGGGGTACCAAGAGGTGGTTAAAGGATGTCTAATATACATGATGTTAACATGTTAATTATATCAATATTTGGTGGCAAGTGACTCTTAAAGGGTGCAAAGTGACTCTAATATGGTGAAAAGTGACTCACATGGTTAATTAGAACCAAAATGTGGCCCAAAATTGACTTGTATGAATATGGCACTGAGAGATGGTAAAAGGATTTCTAATTGCATGTACATGATGTTAACATGTTAATTGTACCAATATATGATGGCAAGTGACTCTTATAAGGTGCAAAGTGACTCTAATTTGGTGAGAAGTCACTTACATGATTGATTAGAGCCAAAATGTGGCCCAAAACTGACTTGTAGGAAAGGGGTACCAAGAGGTGGTTAAAGGATGTGTAATTGCATTTATGTGATGTTAACATGTTAATTGTATCAATATATGGGGCAAGTGACTCTTATGGGGTATAAAGGTACTCTAATATGGTGAACAGTGACTTACATGGTTGATTAGAGCCAAAATGTTGAACAAAATTAACTTGTATGAAAGTGGCATTAATAGGTGGTAAAAGGATGTCAAATTGGATGTATATGATGTTAACATGTCAATTGTTGCATATATAATGGAAAGTGACTCTTATAGGGTGCAAAGTGACTCTAATATGGTGAGAAGTGACTAACATGGTTAATTAGAACCAAAATGTGGACCAAAATTGACTTGTATGAATATGGCACTAAGAGGTGGTAAAAGGATTTCTAATTACATGTACATGATGTTAACATGTTAATTGTACCAATATATGATGGCAAGTGACTCTTATAAGGTGCAAAGTGACTCTAATATGGTGAGAAGTCACTTACATGATTGATTAGAGCCAAAATGTGGCCCAAAATTGACTTGTAGGAAAGGGGTACCAAGAGGTGGTTAAAGGATGTCTAATTGCATTTACATAATGTTAACATGTTAATTGTATCAATATATGGGGCAAGTGACTCTTATAGGGTGTTAAGGTACTCTAATATGGTGAACAGTGACTTACATGGTTGATTAGAGCCCAAATGTTGAACAAAATTAACTTGTATGAAAGTGGCATTAATAGGTGGTAAAAGGATGTCAATTGGATGTATATGATGTTAACATGTCAATTGTTACATATATGGTGGAAAGTGACTCTTATACGGTGCAAAGTGACTCTAATATGGTCAGAAGTCACTTACATGATTGATTAGAGCCAAAATGTGGCCCAAAATTGACTTGTACGAAAGGGGTACCAAGAGGTGGTTAAAAGGATGTCTAATATAGATGATGTTAACATGTTAATTATATCAATATTTGGTGGCAAGTGACTCTTAAAGGGTGCAAAGTGACTCTAATATGGTGAAAAGTGACTCACATGGTTAATTAGAACCAAAATGTGGCCCAAAATTGACTTGTATGAATATGGCACTGAGAGATGGTAAAAGGATTTCTAATTGCATGTACATGATGTTAACATGTTAATTGTACCAATATATGATGGCAAGTGACTCTTATAAGGTGCAAAGTGACTCTAATATGGTGAGAAGTCACTTACATGATTGATTAGAGCCAAAATGTGGCCCAAAATTGACTTGTAGGAAAGGGGTACCAAGAGGTGGTTAAAGGATGTCTAATTGCATTTACGTGATGTTAACATGTTAATTGTATCAATATATGGGGCAAGTGACTCTTATAGGGTGTAAAGGTACTCTAATATGGTGAACAGTGACTTACATGATTGATTAGAGCTAAAATGTGGAACAAAATTAACTTGTATGAAAGTGGCATAAATAGGTGGTAAAAGGATGTCAAATTGGATGTATATGATGTTAACATGTAAATTGTTGCATATATGGTGAAAAGTGACTCTTATAGGGTGCAAAGTGACTCTAATATGGATGAGAAGTGACTAACATGGTTAATTAGAACCAAAATGTGGACCAAAATTGACTTGTATGAATATGGCACTAAGAGGTGGTAAAAGGATTTCTAATTGCATGTACATGATGTTAACATGTTAATTGTACCAATATATGATGGCAAGTGACTCTTATAAGGTGCAAAGTAACTCTAATATGGTGAGAAGTCACCTACATGATTGATGAGAGCCAAAATATGGCCCAAAATTGACTTGTAGGAAAGGGGTACCAAGAGGTGGTTAAAGGATGTCTAATTGCATTTACGTGATGTTAACATGTTAATTGTATCAATATATGGGGCAAGTGACTCTTATAGGGTGTAAAGTACTCTAATATGGTGAACAGTGACTTACATGGTTGATTAGAGCCAAAATATTGAACAAAATTAACTTGTATGAAAGTGGCATTAATAGGTGGTAAAAGGATGTCAAATTGGATGTATATGATGTTAACATGTCAATTGTTGCATATATGGTGGAAAGTGACTCTTATAGGGTGCAAAGTGACTCTAATATGGTGAGAAGTGACTAACATGGTTAATTAGAACCAAAATGTGGACCAAAATTGACATGTATGAATATGGCACTAAGAGGTGGTAAAAGGATTTCTAATTGCATGTACATGATGTTAACATGTTAATTGTACCAATATATGATGGCAAGTGACTCTTATAAGGTGCAAAGTGACTCTAATATGGTGAGAAGTCACTTACATGATTGATTAGAGCCAAAATATGGCCCAAAATTGACTTGTAGGAAAGGGGTACCAAGAGGTGGTTAAGGATGTCTAATTGCATTTACATGATGTTAACATGTTAATTGTATCAATATATGGGGCAAGTGACTCTTATAGGGTGTTAAGGTACTCTAATATGGTGAACAGTGACTTACATGGTTGATTAGAGCCAAAATGTGGAACAAAATTAACTTGTATAAAAGTGGCATTAATAGGTGGTAAAAGGATGTCAAATTGGATGTATATGATGTTAACATGTCAATTGTTGCATATATGGTGGAAAGTGACTCTTATAGGGTGCAAAGTGACTCTAATATGGTGAGAAGTGACTAACATGGTTAATTAGAACCAAAATGTGGACCAAACCTGACTTGTATGAATATGGCACTAAGATGTGGTAAAAGGATTTCTAATTGCATGTACATGATGTTAACATGTTAATTATACCAATAAATGATGGCAAGTGACTCTTATAAGGTGCAAAGTGACTCTGATATGGTGAGAATTCACTTACATGACGTATTAGAGCCAAAATATAGCCCAAAATTGACTTGTAGGAAAGGGGTACCAAGAGGTGGTTATAGGATGTCTAATTTGCATTTACGTGATGTTAAGATGTTAATTGTATCAATATATGGGGCAAGTGACTCTTATAGGGTGTAAAGGTACTCTAATATGGTGAACAGTGACTTGCATGGTTGATTAGAGCCAAAATGTGGAACAAAATTAACTTGTATGAAAGTGGCATTAATAGGTGGTAAAAGTATGTCAATTCGATGTTATGATGTTAACATGTCAATTGTTTCATATATGGTGGAAAGTGACTCTTATAGGGTGCAAAGTGACTCTAATATGGTGAGAAGTGACTAACATGGTTAATTAGAACCAAAATGTGGACCAAAATTGACTTGTATAAATATGGCACTAAGAGGTGGTAAAAGGATTTCTAATTGCATGCCCATGATGTTAACATGTTAATTGTACCAATATATGATGGCAAGTGACTCTTATAAGGTGCAAAGTGACTCTAATATGGTGAGAAGTCACTTACATGATTGATTAGAGCCAAAATATGGCCCAAAATTGACTTGTAGGAAAGGGGTACCAAGAGGTGGTTAAAGGATGTCTAATTGCATTTACGTGATGTTAACATGTTAATTGTATCAATATATGGGGCAAGTGACTCTTATAGGGTGTAAAGGTACTCTAATATGGTGAACAGTGACTTACATGGTTGATTAGAGCCAAAATATTGAACAAAATTAACTTGTATGAAAGTGGCATTAATAGGTGGTAAAAGGATGTCAAATTGGATGTATATGATGTTAACATGTCAATTGTTGCATATATGGTGGAAAGTGACTCTTATAGGGTGCAAAGTGACTCTAATATGGTGAGAAGTGACTAACATGGTTAATTAGAACCAAAATGTGGACCAAAATTGACTTGTATGAATATGGCACTAAGAGGTGGTAAAAGATTTCTAATTGCATGTGCATGATGTTAACATGTTAATTGTACCAATATATGATGGCAAGTGACTCTTATAAGGTGCAAAGTACTCTAATATGGTGAGAAATCACTTACATGATTGATTAGAGCCAAAATGTGGCCCAAAATTGACTTGTAGGAAAGGGGTACCAAGAGGTGGTTAAAGGATGTCTAATTGCATTTACATAATGTTAACATGTTAATTGTATCAATATATGGGGCAAGTGACTCTTATAGGGTGTTAAGGTACTCTAATATGGTGAACAGTGACTTACATGGTTGATTAGAGCCCAAATGTTGAACAAAATTAACTTGTATGAAAGTGGCATTAATAGGTGGTAAAAGGATGTCAAATTGGATGTATATGATGTTAACATGTCAATTGTTGCATATATGGTGGAAAGTGACTCCTATAGGGTGCAAAGTGACTCTAATATGGTGAGAAGTGACTAACATGGTTAATTAGAACCAAAATGTGGACCAAACCTGACTTGTATGAATATGGCACTAAGAGGTGGTAAAAGGATTTCTAATTGCATGTACATGATGTTAACATGTTAATTGTACCAATAAATGATGGCAAGTGACTCTTATAAGGTGCAAAGTGACTCTGATATGGTGAGAAGTCACTTACATGACGTATTAGAGCCAATATATGGCCCAAAATTGACTTGTAGGAAAGGGGTACCAAGAGGTGGTTATAGGATGTCTAATTTGCATTTACGTGATGTTAACATGTTAATTGTATCAATATATGGGGCAAGTGACTCTTATAGGGTATAAAGGTACTCTAATATGGTGAACAGTGACTTGCATGGTTGATTAGAGCCAAAATGTGGAACAAAATTAACTTGTATGAAAGTGGCATTAATAGGTGGTAAAAGTATGTCAATTCGATGTATATGATGTTAACATGTCAATTATTGCATATATGGTGGAACGTGACTCTTATAGGGTGCAAAGTTACTCTAATATGGTGAGAAGTGACTAACATGGTTAATTAGAACCAAAATGTGGACCAGAATTAATTTGTATGAATATGGCAGTAAGAGGTGGTAAAAGGATTTCTAATTGCATTTCCATGATGTTAACATGTTAATTGTACCAATATATGATGGCAAGTGACTCTTATAAGGTGCAAAGTGACTCTAATATGGTGAGAAGTCACTTACATGATTGATTAGAGCCAAAATTTGGCCCAAAATTGACTTGTAGGAAAAGGGTACCAAGAGGTGGTTAAAGGATGTCTAATATACATGATGTTAACATGTTAATTATATCAATATTTGGTGGCAAGTGACTCTTAAAGGGTGCAAAGTGACTCTAATATGGTGAACAGTGACTCACATGGTTAATTAAAACCAAAATGTGGCCCAAATTGACTTGTATGAATATGGCACTGAGAGGTGGTAAAAGGATTTCTAATTTTTTTTTTTTTTTGCTAAATGACCGATTATAAAAGAAAAGAAAGGGAACAAAATCTGGGGGCTAAATGACTGATTTCTAATTGCATGTACATGATGTTAACATGTTAATTGTACCAATATATGATGGCAAGTGACTCTTATAAGGTGCAAAGTGACTCTAATTTGGTGAGAAGTCACTTACATGATTGATTAGAATTAATTAAAAAAAATAAATGATTGATTAGAGCCAAAATGTGGCCCAAAATTGACTTGTAGGAAAGGGGTACCAAGAGGTGGTTAAAGGATGTCTAATTGCATTTACGTGATGTTAACATGTTAATTGTATCAATATATGGGGCAAGTGACTCTTATAGGGTGTAAATGTACTCTAATATGGTGAACAGTGACTTACATGGTTGATTAGAGCCAAAATGTTGAACAAAATTAACTTGTATGAAAGTGGCATTAATAGGTGGTAAAAGGATGTCAAACTGGATGTATATGATGTTAACATGTCAATTGTTACATATATGATGGAAAGTGACTCTTATAGGGTGCAAAGTGACTCTAATATGGTGAGAAGTGACTAACATGGTTAATTAGAACCAAAATGTGGACCAAAATTGACTTGTATGAATATGGCACTAAGAGGTGGTAAAAGATTTCTAATTGCATGTGCATGATGTTAACATGTTAATTGTACCAATATATGATGGCAAGTGACTCTTATAAGGTGCAAAGTAACTCTAATATGGTGAGAAATCACTTACATGATTGATTAGAGCCAAAATGTGGCCCAAAATTGACTTGTAGGAAAGGGGTACCAAGAGGTGGTTAAAGGATGTCTAATTGCATTTACATAATGTTAACATGTTAATTGTATCAATATATGGGGCAAGTGACTCTTATAGGGTGTTAAGGTACTCTAATATGGTGAACAGTGACTTACATGGTTGATTAGAGCCCAAATGTTGAACAAAATTAACTTGTATGAAAGTGGCATTAATAGGTGGTAAAAGGATGTCAAATTGGATGTATATGATGTTAACATGTCAATTGTTGCATATATGGTGGAAAGTGACTCCTATAGGGTGCAAAGTGACTCTAATATGGTGAGAAGTGACTAACATGGTTAATTAGAACCAAAATGTGGACCAAACCTGACTTGTATGAATATGGCACTAAGAGGTGGTAAAAGGATTTCTAATTGCATGTACATGATGTTAACATGTTAATTGTACCAATAAATGATGGCAAGTGACTCTTATAAGGTGCAAAGTGACTCTGATATGGTGAGAAGTCACTTACATGACGTATTAGAGCCAATATATGGCCCAAAATTGACTTGTAGGAAAGGGGTACCAAGAGGTGGTTAAAGGATGTCTAATTGCATTTACATGATGTTAACATGTTAATTGTATCAATATATGGGGCAAGTGACTCTTATAGGGTGTTAAGGTACTCTAATATGGTGAACAGTGACTTACATGGTTGATTAGAGCCAAAATGTTGAACAAAATTAACTTGTATGAAAGTGGCATTAATAGGTGGTAAAAGGATGTCAATTGGATGTATATGATGTTAACATGTCAATTGTTACATATATGGTGGAAAGTGACTCTTATACGGTGCAAAGTGACTCTAATATGGTGAGAAGTCACTTACATGATTGATTAGAGCCAAAATGTGGCCCAAAATTGACTTGTACGAAAGGGGTACCAAGAGGTGGTTAAAGGATGTCTAATATACATGATGTTAACATGTTAATTATATCAATATTTGGTGGCAAGTGACTCTTAAAGGGTGCAAAGTGACTCTAATATGGTGAAAAGTGACTCACATGGTTAATTAGAACCAAAATGTGGCCCAAAATTGACTTGTATGAATATGGCACTGAGAGATGGTAAAAGGATTTCTAATTGCATGTACATGATGTTAACATGTTAATTGTACCAATATATGATGGCAAGTGACTCTTATAAGGTGCAAAGTGACTCTAATTTGGTGAGAAGTCACTTACATGATTGATTAGAGCCAAAATGTGGCCCAAAACTTGACTTGTAGGAAAGGGGTACCAAGAGGTGGTTAAAGGATGTGTAATTGCATTTACGTGATGTTAACATGTTAATTGTATCAATATATGGGGCAAGTGACTCTTATGGGGTATAAGGTACTCTAATATGGTGAACAGTGACTTACATGGTTGATTAGAGCCAAAATGTTGAACAAAATTAACTTGTATGAAAGTGGCATTAATAGGTGGTAAAAGGATGTCAAATTGGATGTATATGATGTTAACATGTCAATTGTTGCATATATAATGGAAAGTGACTCTTATAGGGTGCAAAGTGACTCTAATATGGTGAGAAGTGACTAACATGGTTAATTAGAACCAAAATGTGGACCAAAATTGACTTGTATGAATATGGCACTAAGAGGTGGTAAAAGGATTTCTAATTACATGTACATGATGTTAACATGTTAATTGTACCAATATATGATGGCAAGTGACTCTTATAAGGTGCAAAGTGACTCTAATATGGTGAGAAGTCACTTACATGATTGATTAGAGCCAAAATGTGGCCCAAAATTGACTTGTAGGAAAGGGGTACCAAGAGGTGGTTAAAGGATGTCTAATTGCATTTACATAATGTTAACATGTTAATTGTATCAATATATGGGGCAAGTGACTCTTATAGGGTGTTAAGGTACTCTAATATGGTGAACAGTGACTTACATGGTTGATTAGAGCCCAAATGTTGAACAAAATTAACTTGTATGAAAGTGGCATTAATAGGTGGTAAAAGGATGTCAATTGGATGTATATGATGTTAACATGTCAATTGTTACATATATGGTGGAAAGTGACTCTTATACGGTGCAAAGTGACTCTAATATGGTCAGAAGTCACTTACATGATTGATTAGAGCCAAAATGTGGCCCAAAATTGACTTGTACGAAAGGGGTACCAAGAGGTGGTTAAAGGATGTCTAATATAGATGATGTTAACATGTTAATTATATCAATATTTGGTGGCAAGTGACTCTTAAAGGGTGCAAAGTGACTCTAATATGGTGAAAAGTGACTCACATGGTTAATTAGAACCAAAATGTGGCCCAAAATTGACTTGTATGAATATGGCACTGAGAGATGGTAAAAGGATTTCTAATTGCATGTACATGATGTTAACATGTTAATTGTACCAATATATGATGGCAAGTGACTCTTATAAGGTGCAAAGTGACTCTAATTTGGTGAGAAGTCACTTACATGATTGATTAGAGCCAAAATGTGGCCCAAAATTGACTTGTAGGAAAGGGGTACCAAGAGGTGGTTAAAGGATGTCTAATTGCATTTACGTGATGTTAACATGTTAATTGTATCAATATATGGGGCAAGTGACTCTTATAGGGTGTAAAGGTACTCTAATATGGTGAACAGTGACTTACATGGTTGATTAGAGCCAAAATGTGGAACAAAATTAACTTGTATGAAAGTGGCATTAATAGGTGGTAAAAGGATGTCAAATTGGATGTATATGATGTTAACATGAAAATTGTTGCATATATGGTGAAAAGTGACTCTTATAGGGTGCAAAGTGACTCTAATATGGATAGAAGTGACTAACATGGTTAATTAGAACCAAAATGTGGACCAAAATTGACTTGTATGAATATGGCACTAAGAGGTGGTAAAAGGATTTCTAATTGCATGTACATGATGTTAACATGTTAATTGTACCAATATATGATGGCAAGTGACTCTTATAAGGTGCAAAGTAACTCTAATATGGTGAGAAGTCACCTACATGATTGATGAGAGCCAAAATATGGCCCAAAATTGACTTGTAGGAAAGGGGTACCAAGAGGTGGTTAAAGGATGTCTAATTGCATTTACGTGATGTTAACATGTTAATTGTATCAATATATGGGGCAAGTGACTCTTATAGGGTGTAAAAGTACTCTAATATGGTGAACAGTGACTTACATGGTTGATTGGAGCCAAAATATTGAACAAAATTAACTTGTATGAAAGTGGCATTAATAGGTGGTAAAAGGATGTCAAATTGGATGTATATGATGTTAACATGTCAATTGTTGCATATATGGTGGAAAGTGACTCTTATAGGGTGCAAAGTGACTCTAATATGGTGAGAAGTGACTAACATGGTTAATTAGAACCAAAATGTGGACCAAAATTGACATGTATGAATATGGCACTAAGAGGTGGTAAAAGGATTTCTAATTGCATGTACATGATGTTAACATGTTAATTGTACCAATATATGATGGCAAGTGACTCTTATAAGGTGCAAAGTGACTCTAATATGGTGAGAAGTCACTTACATGATTGATTAGAGCCAAAATATGGCCCAAAATTGACTTGTAGGAAAGGGGTACCAAGAGGTGGTTAAGGGATGTCTAATTGCATTTACATGATGTTAACATGTTAATTGTATCAATATATGGGGCAAGTGACTCTTATAGGGTGTTAAGGTACTCTAATATGGTGAACAGTGACTTACATGGTTGATTAGAGCCAAAATGTGGAACAAAATTAACTTGTATAAAAGTGGCATTAATAGGTGGTAAAAGGATGTCAAATTGGATGTATATGATGTTAACATGTCAATTGTTGCATATATGGTGGAAAGTGACTCTTATAGGGTGCAAAGTGACTCTAATATGGTGAGAAGTGACTAACATGGTTAATTAGAACCAAAATGTGGACCAAACCTGACTTGTATGAATATGGCACTAAGATGTGGTAAAAGGATTTCTAATTGCATGTACATGATGTTAACATGTTAATTATACCAATAAATGATGGCAAGTGACTCTTATAAGGTGCAAAGTGACTCTGATATGGTGAGAATTCACTTACATGACGTATTAGAGCCAAAATATAGCCCAAAATTGACTTGTAGGAAAGGGGTACCAAGAGGTGGTTATAGGATGTCTAATTTGCATTTACGTGATGTTAAGATGTTAATTGTATCAATATATGGGGCAAGTGACTCTTATAGGGTGTAAAGGTACTCTAATATGGTGAACAGTGACTTGCATGGTTGATTAGAGCCAAAATGTGGAACAAAATTAACTTGTATGAAAGTGGCATTAATAGGTGGTAAAAGTATGTCAATTCGATGTTTATGATGTTAACATGTCAATTGTTTCATATATGGTGGAAAGTGACTCTTATAGGGTGCAAAGTGACTCTAATATGGTGAGAAGTGACTAACATGGTTAATTAGAACCAAAATGTGGACCAAAATTGACTTGTATAAATATGGCACTAAGAGGTGGTAAAAGGATTTCTAATTGCATGCCCATGATGTTAACATGTTAATTGTACCAATATATGATGGCAAGTGACTCTTATAAGGTGCAAAGTGACTCTAATATGGTGAGAAGTCACTTACATGATTGATTAGAGCCAAAATATGGCCCAAAATTGACTTGTAGGAAAGGGGTACCAAGAGGTGGTTAAAGGATGTCTAATTGCATTTACGTGATGTTAACATGTTAATTGTATCAATATATGGGGCAAGTGACTCTTATAGGGTGTAAAGGTACTCTAATATGGTGAACAGTGACTTACATGGTTGATTAGAGCCAAAATATTGAACAAAATTAACTTGTATGAAAGTGGCATTAATAGGTGGTAAAAGGATGTCAAATTGGATGTATATGATGTTAACATGTCAATTGTTGCATATATGGTGGAAAGTGACTCTTATAGGGTGCAAAGTGACTCTAATATGGTGAGAAGTGACTAACATGGTTAATTAGAACCAAAATGTGGACCAAAATTGACTTGTATGAATATGGCACTAAGAGGTGGTAAAAAGATTTCTAATTGCATGTGCATGATGTTAACATGTTAATTGTACCAATATATGATGGCAAGTGACTCTTATAAGGTGCAAAGTAACTCTAATATGGTGAGAAATCACTTACATGATTGATTAGAGCCAAAATGTGGCCCAAAATTGACTTGTAGGAAAGGGGTACCAAGAGGTGGTTAAAGGATGTCTAATTGCATTTACATAATGTTAACATGTTAATTGTATCAATATATGGGGCAAGTGACTCTTATAGGGTGTTAAGGTACTCTAATATGGTGAACAGTGACTTACATGGTTGATTAGAGCCCAAATGTTGAACAAAATTAACTTGTATGAAAGTGGCATTAATAGGTGGTAAAAGGATGTCAAATTGGATGTATATGATGTTAACATGTCAATTGTTGCATATATGGTGGAAAGTGACTCCTATAGGGTGCAAAGTGACTCTAATATGGTGAGAAGTGACTAACATGGTTAATTAGAACCAAAATGTGGACCAAACCTGACTTGTATGAATATGGCACTAAGAGGTGGTAAAAGGATTTCTAATTGCATGTACATGATGTTAACATGTTAATTGTACCAATAAATGATGGCAAGTGACTCTTATAAGGTGCAAAGTGACTCTGATATGGTGAGAAGTCACTTACATGACGTATTAGAGCCAATATATGGCCCAAAATTGACTTGTAGGAAAGGGGTACCAAGAGGTGGTTATAGGATGTCTAATTTGCATTTACGTGATGTTAACATGTTAATTGTATCAATATATGGGGCAAGTGACTCTTATAGGGTATAAAGGTACTCTAATATGGTGAACAGTGACTTGCATGGTTGATTAGAGCCAAAATGTGGAACAAAATTAACTTGTATGAAAGTGGCATTAATAGGTGGTAAAAGTATGTCAATTCGATGTATATGATGTTAACATGTCAATTATTGCATATATGGTGGAACGTGACTCTTATAGGGTGCAAAGTTACTCTAATATGGTGAGAAGTGACTAACATGGTTAATTAGAACCAAAATGTGGACCAGAATTAATTTGTATGAATATGGCAGTAAGAGGTGGTAAAAGGATTTCTAATTGCATTTCCATGATGTTAACATGTTAATTGTACCAATATATGATGGCAAGTGACTCTTATAAGGTGCAAAGTGACTCTAATATGGTGAGAAGTCACTTACATGATTGATTAGAGCCAAAATTTGGCCCAAAATTGACTTGTAGGAAAAGGGTACCAAGAGGTGGTTAAAGGATGTCTAATATACATGATGTTAACATGTTAATTATATCAATATTTGGTGGCAAGTGACTCTTAAAGGGTGCAAAGTGACTCTAATATGGTGAACAGTGACTCACATGGTTAATTAAAACCAAAATGTGGCCCAAAATTGACTTGTATGAATATGGCACTGAGAGGTGGTAAAAGGATTTCTAATTTTTTTTTTTTTTTGCTAAATGACTGATTATAAAAGAAAAGAAAGGGAACAAAATCTGGGGGCTAAATGACTGATTTCTAATTGCATGTACATGATGTTAACATGTTAATTGTACCAATATATGATGGCAAGTGACTCTTATAAGGTGCAAAGTGACTCTAATTTGGTGAGAAGTCACTTACATGATTGATTAGAATTAATTAAAAAAAAATAAATGATTGATTAGAGCCAAAATGTGGCCCAAAATTGACTTGTAGGAAAGGGGTACCAAGAGGTGGTTAAAGGATGTCTAATTGCATTTACGTGATGTTAACATGTTAATTGTATCAATATATGGGGCAAGTGACTCTTATAGGGTGTAAATGTACTCTAATATGGTGAACAGTGACTTACATGGTTGATTAGAGCCAAAATGTTGAACAAAATTAACTTGTATGAAAGTGGCATTAATAGGTGGTAAAAGGATGTCAAACTGGATGTATATGATGTTAACATGTCAATTGTTACATATATGATGGAAAGTGACTCTTATAGGGTGCAAAGTGACTCTAATATGGTGAGAAGTGACTAACATGGTTAATTAGAACCAAAATGTGGACCAAAATTGACTTGTATGAATATGGCACTAAGAGGTGGTAAAAAGATTTCTAATTGCATGTGCATGATGTTAACATGTTAATTGTACCAATATATGATGGCAAGTGACTCTTATAAGGTGCAAAGTAACTCTAATATGGTGAGAAATCACTTACATGATTGATTAGAGCCAAAATGTGGCCCAAAATTGACTTGTAGGAAAGGGGTACCAAGAGGTGGTTAAAGGATGTCTAATTGCATTTACATAATGTTAACATGTTAATTGTATCAATATATGGGGCAAGTGACTCTTATAGGGTGTTAAGGTACTCTAATATGGTGAACAGTGACTTACATGGTTGATTAGAGCCCAAATGTTGAACAAAATTAACTTGTATGAAAGTGGCATTAATAGGTGGTAAAAGGATGTCAAATTGGATGTATATGATGTTAACATGTCAATTGTTGCATATATGGTGGAAAGTGACTCCTATAGGGTGCAAAGTGACTCTAATATGGTGAGAAGTGACTAACATGGTTAATTAGAACCAAAATGTGGACCAAACCTGACTTGTATGAATATGGCACTAAGAGGTGGTAAAAGGATTTCTAATTGCATGTACATGATGTTAACATGTTAATTGTACCAATAAATGATGGCAAGTGACTCTTATAAGGTGCAAAGTGACTCTGATATGGTGAGAAGTCACTTACATGACGTATTAGAGCCAATATATGGCCCAAAATTGACTTGTAGGAAAGGGGTACCAAGAGGTGGTTATAGGATGTCTAATTTGCATTTACGTGATGTTAACATGTTAATTGTATCAATATATGGGGCAAGTGACTCTTATAGGGTATAAAGGTACTCTAATATGGTGAACAGTGACTTGCATGGTTGATTAGAGCCAAAATGTGGAACAAAATTAACTTGTATGAAAGTGGCATTAATAGGTGGTAAAAGTATGTCAATTCGATGTATATGATGTTAACATGTCAATTATTGCATATATGGTGGAACGTGACTCTTATAGGGTGCAAAGTTACTCTAATATGGTGAGAAGTGACTAACATGGTTAATTAGAACCAAAATGTGGACCAGAATTAATTTGTATGAATATGGCAGTAAGAGGTGGTAAAAGGATTTCTAATTGCATTTCCATGATGTTAACATGTTAATTGTACCAATATATGATGGCAAGTGACTCTTATAAGGTGCAAAGTGACTCTAATATGGTGAGAAGTCACTTACATGATTGATTAGAGCCAAAATTTGGCCCAAAATTGACTTGTAGGAAAAGGGTACCAAGAGGTGGTTAAAGGATGTCTAATATACATGATGTTAACATGTTAATTATATCAATATTTGGTGGCAAGTGACTCTTAAAGGGTGCAAAGTGACTCTAATATGGTGAACAGTGACTCACATGGTTAATTAAAACCAAAATGTGGCCCAAAATTGACTTGTATGAATATGGCACTGAGAGGTGGTAAAAGGATTTCTAATTTTTTTTTTTTTTTTGCTAAATGACTGATTATAAAAGAAAAGAAAGGGAACAAAATCTGGGGGCTAAATGACTGATTTCTAATTGCATGTACATGATGTTAACATGTTAATTGTACCAATATATGATGGCAAGTGACTCTTATAAGGTGCAAAGTGACTCTAATTTGGTGAGAAGTCACTTACATGATTGATTAGAATTAATTAAAAAAAAATACATGATTGATTAGAGCCAAAATGTGGCCCAAAATTGACTTGTAGGAAAGGGGTACCAAGAGGTGGTTAAAGGATGTCTAATTGCATTTACGTGATGTTAACATGTTAATTGTATCAATATATGGGGCAAGTGACTCTTATAGGGTGTAAATGTACTCTAATATGGTGAACAGTGACTTACATGGTTGATTAGAGCCAAAATGTTGAACAAAATTAACTTGTATGAAAGTGGCATTAATAGGTGGTAAAAGGATGTCAAACTGGATGTATATGATGTTAACATGTCAATTGTTACATATATGATGGAAAGTGACTCTTATAGGGTGCAAAGTGACTCTAATATGGTGAGAAGTGACTAACATGGTTAATTAGAACCAAAATGTGGACCAAAATTGACTTGTATGAATATGGCACTAAGAGGTGGTAAAAAGATTTCTAATTGCATGTGCATGATGTTAACATGTTAATTGTACCAATATATGATGGCAAGTGACTCTTATAAGGTGCAAAGTAACTCTAATATGGTGAGAAATCACTTACATGATTGATTAGAGCCAAAATGTGGCCCAAAATTGACTTGTAGGAAAGGGGTACCAAGAGGTGGTTAAAGGATGTCTAATTGCATTTACATAATGTTAACATGTTAATTGTATCAATATATGGGGCAAGTGACTCTTATAGGGTGTTAAGGTACTCTAATATGGTGAACAGTGACTTACATGGTTGATTAGAGCCCAAATGTTGAACAAAATTAACTTGTATGAAAGTGGCATTAATAGGTGGTAAAAGGATGTCAAATTGGATGTATATGATGTTAACATGTCAATTGTTGCATATATGGTGGAAAGTGACTCCTATAGGGTGCAAAGTGACTCTAATATGGTGAGAAGTGACTAACATGGTTAATTAGAACCAAAATGTGGACCAAACCTGACTTGTATGAATATGGCACTAAGAGGTGGTAAAAGGATTTCTAATTGCATGTACATGATGTTAACATGTTAATTGTACCAATAAATGATGGCAAGTGACTCTTATAAGGTGCAAAGTGACTCTGATATGGTGAGAAGTCACTTACATGACGTATTAGAGCCAATATATGGCCCAAAATTGACTTGTAGGAAAGGGGTACCAAGAGGTGGTTATAGGATGTCTAATTTGCATTTACGTGATGTTAACATGTTAATTGTATCAATATATGGGGCAAGTGACTCTTATAGGGTATAAAGGTACTCTAATATGGTGAACAGTGACTTGCATGGTTGATTAGAGCCAAAATGTGGAACAAAATTAACTTGTATGAAAGTGGCATTAATAGGTGGTAAAAGTATGTCAATTCGATGTATATGATGTTAACATGTCAATTATTGCATATATGGTGGAACGTGACTCTTATAGGGTGCAAAGTTACTCTAATATGGTGAGAAGTGACTAACATGGTTAATTAGAACCAAAATGTGGACCAGAATTAATTTGTATGAATATGGCAGTAAGAGGTGGTAAAAGGATTTCTAATTGCATTTCCATGATGTTAACATGTTAATTGTACCAATATATGATGGCAAGTGACTCTTATAAGGTGCAAAGTGACTCTAATATGGTGAGAAGTCACTTACATGATTGATTAGAGCCAAAATTTGGCCCAAAATTGACTTGTAGGAAAAGGGTACCAAGAGGTGGTTAAAGGATGTCTAATATACATGATGTTAACATGTTAATTATATCAATATTTGGTGGCAAGTGACTCTTAAAGGGTGCAAAGTGACTCTAATATGGTGAACAGTGACTCACATGGTTAATTAAAACCAAAATGTGGCCCAAAATTGACTTGTATGAATATGGCACTGAGAGGTGGTAAAAGGATTTCTAATTTTTTTTTTTTTTTGCTAAATGACTGATTATAAAAGAAAAGAAAGGGAACAAAATCTGGGGGCTAAATGACTGATTTCTAATTGCATGTACATGATGTTAACATGTTAATTGTACCAATATATGATGGCAAGTGACTCTTATAAGGTGCAAAGTGACTCTAATTTGGTGAGAAGTCACTTACATGATTGATTAGAATTAATTAAAAAAAAATACATGATTGATTAGAGCCAAAATGTGGCCCAAAATTGACTTGTAGGAAAGGGGTACCAAGAGGTGGTTAAAGGATGTCTAATTGCATTTACGTGATGTTAACATGTTAATTGTATCAATATATGGGGCAAGTGACTCTTATAGGGTGTAAATGTACTCTAATATGGTGAACAGTGACTTACATGGTTGATTAGAGCCAAAATGTTAAACAAAATTAACTTGTATGAAAGTGGCATTAATAGGTGGTAAAAGGATGTCAAACTGGATGTATATGATGTTAACATGTCAATTGTTACATATATGATGGAAAGTGACTCTTATAGGGTGCAAAGTGACTCTAATATGGTGAGAAGTGACTAACATGGTTAATTAGAACCAAAATGTGGACAAAATTGACTTGTATAAATATGGTACTAAGAGGTGGTAAAAGGATTTCTAATTGCATGTACATGATGTTAACATGTTAATTGTACCAATAAATGATGGCAAGTGACTCTTATAAGGTGCAAAGTGACTCTGATATGGTGAGAAGTCACTTACATGACGTATTAGAGCCAAAATATGGCCCAAAATTGACTTGTAGGAAAGGGGTACCAAGAGGTGGTTATAGGATGTCTAATTTGCATTTACGTGATGTTAACGTGTTAATTGTATCAATATATGGGGCAAGTGAATCTTATAGGGTGTAAAGGTACTCTAATATGGTGAACAGTGACTTACATGGTTGATTAGAGCCAAAATATTGACCAAAATTAACTTGTATGAAAGTGGCATTAATAGGTGGTAAAAGGATGTCAAATTGGATGTATATGATGTTAACATGTCAATTGTTGCATATATGGTGGAAAGTGACTCTTATAGGATGCAAAGTGACTCTAATATGGTGAGAAGTGACTAACATGGTTAATTAGAACCAAAATATGGACCAAAATTGACTTGTATGAATATGGCACTAAGAGGTGGTAAAAGGATTTCTAATTGCATGTACATGATGTTAACATGTTAATTGTACCAATATATGATGGCAAGTGACTCTTATAAGGTGCAAAGTGACTCTAATATGGTGAGAAGTCACTTACATGATTGATTAGAGCCAAAATGTGGCCCAAAATTGACTTGTAGGAAAGGGGTACCAAGAGGTGGTTAAAGGATGTCTAATTGCATTTACATGATGTTAACATGTTAATTGTATCAATATATGGGGCAAGTGACTCTTATAGGGTGTTAAGGTACTCTAATATGGTGAACAGTGACTTACATGGTTGATTAGAGCCAAAATGTTGAACAAAATTAACTTGTATGAAAGTGGCATTAATAGGTGGTAAAAGGATGTCAATTGGATGTATATGATGTTAAAATGTCAATTGTTACATATATGGTGGAAAGTGACTCTTATACGGTGCAAAGTTACTCTAATATGGTGAGAAGTCACTTACATGATTGATTAGAGCCAAAATGTGGCCCAAAATTGACTTGTACGAAAGGGGTACCAAGAGGTGGTTAAAGGATGTCTAATATACATGATGTTAACATGTTAATTATATCAATATTTGGTGGCAAGTGACTCTTAAAGGGTGCAAAGTGACTCTAATATGGTGAAAAGTGACTCACATGGTTAATTAGAACCAAAATGTGGCCCAAAATTGACTTGTATGAATATGGCACTGAGAGATGGTAAAAAGATTTCTAATTGCATGTACATGATGTTAACATGTTAATTGTACCAATATATGATGGCAAGTGACTCTTATATGGTGCAAAGTGACTCTAATTTGGTGAGAAGTCACTTACATGATTGATTAGAGCCAAAATGTGGCCCAAAATTGACTTGTAGGAAAGGGGTACCAAGAGGTGGTTAAAGGATGTGTAATTGCATTTACGTGATGTTAACATGTTAATTGTATCAATATATGGGGCAAGTGACTCTTATAGGGTATAAAGGTACTCTAATATGGTGAACAGTGACTTACATGGTTGATTAGAGCCAAAATGTTGAACAAAATTAACTTGTATGAAAGTGGCATTAATAGGTGGTAAAAGGATGTCAAATTGGATGTATATGATGTTAACATGTCAATTGTTGCATATATAATGGAAAGTGACTCTTATAGGGTGCAAAGTGACTCTAATATGGTGAGAAAAGACTAACATGGTTAATTAGAACCAAAATGTGGACCAAAATTGACTTGTATGAATATGGCACTAAGAGGTGGTAAAAGGATTTCTAATTGCATGTACATGATGTTAACATGTTAATTGTACCAATATATGATGGCAAGTGACTCTTATAAGGTGCAAAGTGACTCTAATATGGTGAGAAGTCACTTACATGATTGATTAGAGCCAAAATGTGGCCCAAAATTGACTTGTAGGAAAGGGGTACCAAGAGGTGGTTAAAGGATGTCTAATTGCATTTACATAATGTTAACATGTTAATTGTATCAATATATGGGGCAAGTGACTCTTATAGGGTGTTAAGGTACTCTAATATGGTGAACAGTGACTTACATGGTTGATTAGAGCCCAAATGTTGAACAAAATTAACTTGTATGAAAGTGGCATTAATAGGTGGTAAAAGGATGTCAATTGGATGTATATGATGTTAACATGTCAATTGTTACATATATGGTGGAAAGTGACTCTTATACGGTGCAAAGTGACTCTAATATGGTCAGAAGTCACTTACATGATTGATTAGAGCCAAAATGTGGCCCAAAATTGACTTGTACGAAAGGGGTACCAAGAGGTGGTTAAAGGATGTCTAATATAGATGATGTTAACATGTTAATTATATCAATATTTGGTGGCAAGTGACTCTTAAAGGGTGCAAAGTGACTCTAATATGGTGAAAAGTGACTCACATGGTTAATTAGAACCAAAATGTGGCCCAAAATTGACTTGTATGAATATGGCACTGAGAGATGGTAAAAGGATTTCTAATTGCATGTACATGATGTTAACATGTTAATTGTACCAATATATGATGGCAAGTGACTCTTATAAGGTGCAAAGTGACTCTAATTTGGTGAGAAGTCACTTACATGATTGATTAGAGCCAAAATGTGGCCCAAAATTGACTTGTAGGAAAGGGGTACCAAGAGGTGGTTAAAGGATGTCTAATTGCATTTACGTGATGTTAACATGTTAATTGTATCAATATATGGGGCAAGTGACTCTTATAGGGTGTAAAGGTACTCTAATATGGTGAACAGTGACTTACATGGTTGATTAGAGCCAAAATGTGGAACAAAATTAACTTGTATGAAAGTGGCATTAATAGGTGGTAAAAGGATGTCAAATTGGATGTATATGGTGTTAACATGAAAATTGTTGCATATATGGTGGAAAGTGACTCTTATAGGGTGCAAAGTGACTCTAATATGGTGAGAAGTGACTAACATGGTTAATTACAACCAAAATGTGGACCAAAATTGACTTGTATGAATATGGCACTAAGAGGTGGTAAAAGGATTTCTAATTGCATGTACATGATGTTAACATGTTAATTGTACCAATATATGATGGCAAGTGACTCTTATAAGGTGCAAAGTGACTCTAATATGGTGAGAAGTCACTTACATGATTGATTAGAGCCAAAATGTGGCCCAAAATTGACTTGTAGGAAAGGGGTACCAAGAGGTGGTTAAAGGATGTCTAATTGCATTTACATAATGTTAACATGTTAATTGTATCAATATATGGGGCAAGTGACTCTTATAGGGTGTTAAGGTACTCTAATATGGTGAACAGTGACTTACATGGTTGATTAGAGCCCAAATGTTGAACAAAATTAACTTGTATGAAACTGGCATTAATAGGTGGTAAAAGGATGTCAATTGGATGTATATGATGTTAACATGTCAATTGTTACATATATGGTGGAAAGTGACTCTTATACGGTGCAAAGTGACTCTAATATGGTCAGAAGTCACTTACATGATTGATTAGAGCCAAAATGTGGCCCAAAATTGACTTGTACGAAATGGTACCAAGAGGTGGTTAAAGGATGTCTAATATAGATGATGTTAACATGTTAATTATATCAATATTTGGTGGCAAGTGACTCTTAAAGGGTGCAAAGTGACTCTAATATGGTGAAAAGTGACTCACATGGTTAATTAGAACCAAAATGTGGCCCAAAATTGACTTGTATGAATATGGCACTGAGAGATGGTAAAAGGATTTCTAATTGCATGTACATGATGTTAACATGTTAATTGTACCAATATATGATGGCAAGTGACTCTTATAAGGTGCAAAGTGACTCTAATTTGGTGAGAAGTCACTTACATGATTGATTAGAGCCAAAATGTGGCCCAAAATTGACTTGTAGGAAAAGGGTACCAAGAGGTGGTTAAAGGATGTCTAATTGCATTTACGTGATGTTAACATGTTAATTGTATCAATATATGGGGCAAGTGACTCTTATAGGGTGTAAAGGTACTCTAATATGGTGAACAGTGACTTACATGGTTGATTAGAGCCAAAATGTGGAACAAAATTAACTTGTATGAAAGTGGCATTAATAGGTGGTAAAAGGATGTCAAATTGGATGTATATGATGTTAACATGAAAATTGTTGCATATATGGTGGAAAGTGACTCTTATAGGGTGCAAAGTGACTCTAATATGGTGAGAAGTGACTAACATGGTTAATTAGAACCAAAATGTGGACCAAAATTAACATGTATGAATATGGCACTAAGAGGTGGTAAAAGGATTTCTAATTGCATGTACATGATGTTAACATGTTAATTGTACCAATATATGATGGCAAGTGACTCTTATAAGGTGCAAAGTGACTCTAATATGGTGAGAAGTCACTTACATGATTGATTAGAGCCAAAATATGGCCCAAAATTGACTTGTAGGAAAGGGGTACCAAGAGGTGGTTAAGGGATGTCTAATTGCATTTACATGATGTTAACATGTTAATTGTATCAATATATGGGGCAAGTGACTCTTATAGGGTGTTAAGGTACTCTAATATGGTGAACAGTGACTTACATGGTTGATTAGAGCCAAAATGTGGAACAAAATTAACTTGTATAAAAGTGGCATTAATAGGTGGTAAAAGGATGTCAAATTGGATGTATATGATGTTAACATGTCAATTGTTGCATATATGGTGGAAAGTGACTCTTATAGGGTGCAAAGTGACTCTAATATGGTGAGAAGTGACTAACATGGTTAATTAGAACCAAAATGTGGACCAAACCTGACTTGTATGAATATGGCACTAAGATGTGGTAAAAGGATTTCTAATTGCATGTACATGATGTTAACATGTTAATTATACCAATAAATGATGGCAAGTGACTCTTATAAGGTGCAAAGTGACTCTGATATGGTGAGAATTCACTTACATGACGTATTAGAGCCAAAATATGGCCCAAAATTGACTTGTAGGAAAGGGGTACCAAGAGGTGGTTATAGGATGTCTAATTTGCATTTACGTGATGTTAAGATGTTAATTGTATCAATATATGGGGCAAGTGACTCTTATAGGGTGTAAAGGTACTCTAATATGGTGAACAGTGACTTGCATGGTTGATTAGAGCCAAAATGTGGAACAAAATTAACTTGTATGAAAGTGGCATTAATAGGTGGTAAAAGTATGTCAATTCGATGTATATGATGTTAACATGTCAATTGTTTCATATATGGTGGAAAGTGACTCTTATAGGGTGCAAAGTGACTCTAATATGGTGAGAAGTGACTAACATGGTTAATTAGAACCAAAATGTGGACCAAAATTGACTTGTATAAATATGGCACTAAGAGGTGGTAAAAGGATTTCTAATTGCATGCCCAGGATGTTAACATGTTAATTGTACCAATATATGATGGCAAGTGACTCTTATAAGGTGCAAAGTGACTCTAATATGGTGAGAAGTCACTTACATGATTGATTAGAGCCAAAATGTGGCCCAAAATTGACTTGTACGAAAGGGGTACCAAGAGGTGGTTAAAGGATGTCTAATATAGATGATGTTAACATGTTAATTATATCAATATTTGGTGGCAAGTGACTCTTAAAGGGTGCAAAGTGACTCTAATATGGTGAAAAGTGACTCACATGGTTAATTAGAACCAAAATGTGGCCCAAAATTGACTTGTATGAATATGGCACTGAGAGATGGTAAAAGGATTTCTAATTGCATGTACATGATGTTAACATGTTAATTGTACCAATATATGATGGCAAGTGACTCTTATAAGGTGCAAAGTGACTCTAATTTGGTGAGAAGTCACTTACATGATTGATTAGAGCCAAAATGTGGCCCAAAATTGACTTGTAGGAAAGGGGTACCAAGAGGTGGTTAAAGGATGTCTAATTGCATTTACGTGATGTTAACATGTTAATTGTATCAATATATGGGGCAAGTGACTCTTATAGGGTGTAAAGGTACTCTAATATGATGAACAGTGACTTACATGGTTGATTAGAGCCAAAATGTGGAACAAAATTAACTTGTATGAAAGTGGCATTAATAGGTGGTAAAAGGATGTCAAATTGGATGTATATGATGTTAACATGAAAATTGTTGCATATATGGTGGAAAGTGACTCTTATAGGGTGCAAAGTGACTCTAATATGGATAGAAGTGACTAACATGGTTAATTAGAACCAAAATGTGGACCAAAATTGACTTGTATGAATATGGCACTAAGAGGTGGTAAAAGGATTTCTAATTGCATGTACATGATGTTAACATGTTAATTGTACCAATATATGATGGCAAGTGACTCTTATAAGGTGCAAAGTAACTCTAATATGGTGAGAAGTCACTTACATGATTGATGAGAGCCAAAATATGGCCCAAAATTGACTTGTAGGAAAGGGGTACCAAGAGGTGGTTAAAGGATGTCTAATTGCATTTACGTGATGTTAACATGTTAATTGTATCAATATATGGGGCAAGTGACTCTTATAGGGTGTAAAAGTACTCTAATATGGTGAACAGTGACTTACATGGTTGATTAGAGCCAAAATATTGAACAAAATTAACTTGTATGAAAGTGGCATTAATAGGTGGTAAAAGGATGTCAAATTGGATGTATATGATGTTAACATGTCAATTGTTGCATATATGGTGGAAAGTGACTCTTATAGGGTGCAAAGTGACTCTAATATGGTGAGAAGTGACTAACATGGTTAATTAGAACCAAAATGTGGACCAAAATTGACATGTATGAATATGGCACTAAGAGGTGGTAAAAGGATTTCTAATTGCATGTACATGATGTTAACATGTTAATTGTACCAATATATGATGGCAAGTGACTCTTATAAGGTGCAAAGTGACTCTAATATGGTGAGAAGTCACTTACATGATTGATTAGAGCCAAAATATGGCCCAAAATTGACTAGTAGGAAAGGGGTACCAAGAGGTGGTTAAGGGATGTCTAATTGCATTTACATGATGTTAACATGTTAATTGTATCAATATATGGGGCAAGTGACTCTTATAGGGTGTTAAGGTACTCTAATATGGTGAACAGTGACTTACATGGTTGATTAGAGCCAAAATGTGGAACAAAATTAACTTGTATAAAAGTGGCATTAATAGGTGGTAAAAGGATGTCAAATTGGATGTATATGATGTTAACATGTCAATTGTTGCATATATGGTGGAAAGTGACTCTTATAGGGTGCAAAGTGACTCTAATATGGTGAGAAGTGACTAACATGGTTAATTAGAACCAAAATGTGGACCAAACCTGACTTGTATGAATATGGCACTAAGATGTGGTAAAAGGATTTCTAATTGCATGTACATGATGTTAACATGTTAATTATACCAATAAATGATGGCAAGTGACTCTTATAAGGTGCAAAGTGACTCTGATATGGTGAGAATTCACTTACATGACGTATTAGAGCCAAAATATGGCCCAAAATTGACTTGTAGGAAAGGGGTACCAAGAGGTGGTTATAGGATGTCTAATTTGCATTTACGTGATGTTAAGATGTTAATTGTATCAATATATGGGGCAAGTGACTCTTATAGGGTGTAAAGGTACTCTAATATGGTGAACAGTGACTTGCATGGTTGATTAGAGCCAAAATGTGGAACAAAATTAACTTGTATGAAAGTGGCATTAATAGGTGGTAAAAGTATGTCAATTCGATGTTTATGATGTTAACATGTCAATTGTTTCATATATGGTGGAAAGTGACTCTTATAGGGTGCAAAGTGACTCTAATATGGTGAGAAGTGACTAACATGGTTAATTAGAACCAAAATGTGGACCAAAATTGACTTGTATAAATATGGCACTAAGAGGTGGTAAAAGGATTTCTAATTGCATGCCCATGATGTTAACATGTTAATTGTACCAATATATGATGGCAAGTGACTCTTATAAGGTGCAAAGTGACTCTAATATGGTGAGAAGTCACTTACATGATTGATTAGAGCCAAAATATGGCCCAAAATTGACTTGTAAGAAAGGGGTACCAAGAGGTGGTTAAAGGATGTCTAATTGCATTTACGTGATGTTAACATGTTAATTGTATCAATATATGGGGCAAGTGACTCTTATAGGGTGTAAAGGTACTCTAATATGGTGAACAGTGACTTACATGGTTGATTAGAGCCAAAATATTGAACAAAATTAACTTGTATGAAAGTGGCATTAATAGGTGGTAAAAGGATGTCAAATTGGATGTATATGATGTTAACATGTCAATTGTTGCATATATGGTGGAAAGTGACTCTTATAGGGTGCAAAGTGACTCTAATATGGTGAGAAGTGACTAACATGGTTAATTAGAACCAAAATGTGGACCAAAATTGACTTGTATGAATATGGCACTAAGAGGTTGTAAAAAGATTTCTAATTGCATGTGCATGATGTTAACATGTTAATTGTACCAATATATGATGGCAAGTGACTCTTATAAGGTGCAAAGTAACTCTAATATGGTGAGAAATCACTTACATGATTGATTAGAGCCAAAATGTGGCCCAAAATTGACTTGTAGGAAAGGGGTACCAAGAGGTGGTTAAAGGATGTCTAATTGCATTTACATAATGTTAACATGTTAATTGTATCAATATATGGGGCAAGTGACTCTTATAGGGTGTTAAGGTACTCTAATATGGTGAACAGTGACTTACATGGTTGATTAGAGCCCAAATGTTGAACAAAATTAACTTGTATGAAAGTGGCATTAATAGGTGGTAAAAGGATGTCAAATTGGATGTATATGATGTTAACATGTCAATTGTTGCATATATGGTGGAAAGTGACTCCTATAGGGTGCAAAGTGACTCTAATATGGTGAGAAGTGACTAACATGGTTAATTAGAACCAAAATGTGGACCAAACCTGACTTGTATGAATATGGCACTAAGAGGTGGTAAAAGGATTTCTAATTGCATGTACATGATGTTAACATGTTAATTGTACCAATAAATGATGGCAAGTGACTCTTATAAGGTGCAAAGTGACTCTGATATGGTGAGAAGTCACTTACATGACGTATTAGAGCCAATATATGGCCCAAAATTGACTTGTAGGAAAGGGGTACCAAGAGGTGGTTATAGGATGTCTAATTTGCATTTACGTGATGTTAACATGTTAATTGTATCAATATATGGGGCAAGTGACTCTTATAGGGTATAAAGGTACTCTAATATGGTGAACAGTGACTTGCATGGTTGATTAGAGCCAAAATGTGGAACAAAATTAACTTGTATGAAAGTGGCATTAATAGGTGGTAAAAGTATGTCAATTCGATGTATATGATGTTAACATGTCAATTATTGCATATATGGTGGAACGTGACTCTTATAGGGTGCAAAGTTACTCTAATATGGTGAGAAGTGACTAACATGGTTAATTAGAACCAAAATGTGGACCAGAATTAATTTGTATGAATATGGCAGTAAGAGGTGGTAAAAGGATTTCTAATTGCATTTCCATGATGTTAACATGTTAATTGTACCAATATATGATGGCAAGTGACTCTTATAAGGTGCAAAGTAACTCTAATATGGTGAGAAATCACTTACATGATTGATTAGAGCCAAAATGTGGCCCAAAATTGACTTGTAGGAAAGGGGTACCAAGAGGTGGTTAAAGGATGTCTAATTGCATTTACATAATGTTAACATGTTAATTGTATCAATATATGGGGCAAGTGACTCTTATAGGGTGTTAAGGTACTCTAATATGGTGAACAGTGACTTACATGGTTGATTAGAGCCCAAATGTTGAACAAAATTAACTTGTATGAAAGTGGCATTAATAGGTGGTAAAAGGATGTCAAATTGGATGTATATGATGTTAACATGTCAATTGTTGCATATATGGTGGAAAGTGACTCCTATAGGGTGCAAAGTGACTCTAATATGGTGAGAAGTGACTAACATGGTTAATTAGAACCAAAATGTGGACCAAACCTGACTTGTATGAATATGGCACTAAGAGGTGGTAAAAGGATTTCTAATTGCATGTACATGATGTTAACATGTTAATTGTACCAATAAATGATGGCAAGTGACTCTTATAAGGTGCAAAGTGACTCTGATATGGTGAGAAGTCACTTACATGACGTATTAGAGCCAATATATGGCCCAAAATTGACTTGTAGGAAAGGGGTACCAAGAGGTGGTTATAGGATGTCTAATTTGCATTTACGTGATGTTAACATGTTAATTGTATCAATATATGGGGCAAGTGACTCTTATAGGGTATAAAGGTACTCTAATATGGTGAACAGTGACTTGCATGGTTGATTAGAGCCAAAATGTGGAACAAAATTAACTTGTATGAAAGTGGCATTAATAGGTGGTAAAAGTATGTCAATTCAATGTATATGATGTTAACATGTCAATTATTGCATATATGGTGGAACGTGACTCTTATAGGGTGCAAAGTTACTCTAATATGGTGAGAAGTGACTAACATGGTTAATTAGAACCAAAATGTGGACCAGAATTAATTTGTATGAATATGGCAGTAAGAGGTGGTAAAAGGATTTCTAATTGCATTTCCATGATGTTAACATGTTAATTGTACCAATATATGATGGCAAGTGACTCTTATAAGGTGCAAAGTGACTCTAATATGGTGAGAAGTCACTTACATGATTGATTAGAGCCAAAATTTGGCCCAAAATTGACTTGTAGGAAAAGGGTACCAAGAGGTGGTTAAAGGATGTCTAATATACATGATGTTAACATGTTAATTATATCAATATTTGGTGGCAAGTGACTCTTAAAGGGTGCAAAGTGACTCTAATATGGTGAACAGTGACTCACATGGTTAATTAAAACAAAAATGTGGCCCAAAATTGACTTGTATGAATATGGCACTGAGAGGTGGTAAAAGGATTTCTAATTTTTTTTTTTTTTGCTAAATGACTGATTATAAAAGAAAAGAAAGGGAACAAAATCTGGGGGCTAAATGACTGATTTCTAATTGCATGTACATGATGTTAACATGTTAATTGTACCAATATATGATGGCAAGTGACTCTTATAAGGTGCAAAGTGACTCTAATTTGGTGAGAAGTCACTTACATGATTGATTAGAATTAATTAAAAAAAAATACATGATTGATTAGAGCCAAAATGTGGCCCAAAATTGACTTGTAGGAAAGGGGTACCAAGAGGTGGTTAAAGGATGTCTAATTGCATTTACGTGATGTTAACATGTTAATTGTATCAATATATGGGGCAAGTGACTCTTATAGGGTGTAAATGTACTCTAATATGGTGAACAGTGACTTACATGGTTGATTAGAGCCAAAATGTTGAACAAAATTAACTTGTATGAAAGTGGCATTAATAGGTGGTAAAAGGATATCAAACTGGATGTATATGATGTTAACATGTCAATTGTTACATATATGATGGAAAGTGACTCTTATAGGGTGCAAAGTGACTCTAATATGGTGAGAAGTGACTAACATGGTTAATTAGAACCAAAATATGGACCAAAATTGACTTGTATGAATATGGCACTAAGAGGTGGTAAAAGGATTTCTAATTGCATGTACATGATGTTAACATGTTGATTATACCAATATATGATGGCAAGTGACTCTTATAAGGTGCAAAGTGACTCTAATATGGTGAGAAGTCACTTACATGATTGATTAGAGCCAAAATGTGGCCCAAAATTGACTTGTAGGAAAGGGGTACCAAGAGGTGGTTAAAGGATGTCTAATTGCATTTACATGATGTTAACATGTTAATTGTATCAATATATGGGGCAAGTGACTCTTATAGGGTGTTAAGGTACTCTAATATGGTGAACAGTGACTTACATGGTTGATTAGAGCCAAAATGTTGAACAAAATTAACTTGTATGAAAGTGGCATTAATAGGTGGTAAAAGGATGTCAATTGGATGTATATGATGTTAAAATGTCAATTGTTACATATATGGTGGAAAGTGACTCTTATACGGTGCAAAGTTACTCTAATATGGTGAGAAGTCACTTACATGATTGATTAGAGCCAAAATGTGGCCCAAAATTGACTTGTACGAAAGGGGTACCAAGAGGTGGTTAAAGGATGTCTAATATACATGATGTTAACATGTTAATTATATCAATATTTGGTGGCAAGTGACTCTTAAAGGGTGCAAAGTGACTCTAATATGGTAAAAAGTGACTCACATGGTTAATTAGAACCAAAATGTGGCCCAAAATTGACTTGTATGAATATGGCACTGAGAGATGGTAAAAAGATTTCTAATTGCATGTACATGATGTTAACATGTTAATTGTACCAATATATGATGGCAAGTGACTCTTATATGGTGCAAAGTGACTCTAATTTGGTGAGAAGTCACTTACATGATTGATTAGAGCCAAAATGTGGCCCAAAATTGACTTGTAGGAAAGGGGTACCAAGAGGTGGTTAAAGGATGTGTAATTGCATTTACGTGATGTTAACATGTTAATTATATCAATATATGGGGCAAGTGACTCTTATAGGGTATAAAGGTACTCTAATATGGTGAACAGTGACTTACATGGTTGATTAGAGCCAAAATGTTGAACAAAATTAACTTGTATGAAAGTGGCATTAATAGGTGGTAAAAGGATGTCAAATTGGATGTATATGATGTTAACATGTCAATTGTTGCATATATAATGGAAAGTGACTCTTATAGGGTGCAAAGTGACTCTAATATGGTGAGAAAAGACTAACATGGTTAATTAGAACCAAAATGTGGACCAAAATTGACTTGTATGAATATGGCACTAAGAGGTGGTAAAAGGATTTCTAATTGCATGTACATGATGTTAACATGTTAATTGTACCAATATATGATGGCAAGTGACTCTTATAAGGTGCAAAGTGACTCTAATATGGTGAGAAGTCACTTACATGATTGATTAGAGCCAAAATGTGGCCCAAAATTGACTTGTAGGAAAGGGGTACCAAGAGGTGGTTAAAGGATGTCTAATTGCATTTACATAATGTTAACATGTTAATTGTATCAATATATGGGGCAAGTGACTCTTATAGGGTGTTAAGGTACTCTAATATGGTGAACAGTGACTTACATGGTTGATTAGAGCCCAAATGTTGAACAAAATTAACTTGTATGAAAGTGGCATTAATAGGTGGTAAAAGGATGTCAATTGGATGTATATGATGTTAACATGTCAATTGTTACATATATGGTGGAAAGTGACTCTTATACGGTGCAAAGTGACTCTAATATGGTCAGAAGTCACTTACATGATTGATTAGAGCCAAAATGTGGCCCAAAATTGACTTGTACGAAAGGGGTACCAAGAGGTGGTTAAAGGATGTCTAATATAGATGATGTTAACATGTTAATTATATCAATATTTGGTGGCAAGTGACTCTTAAAGGGTGCAAAGTGACTCTAATATGGTGAAAAGTGACTCACATGGTTAATTAGAACCAAAATGTGGCCCAAAATTGACTTGTATGAATATGGCACTGAGAGATGGTAAAAGGATTTCTAATTGCATGTACATGATGTTAACATGTTAATTGTACCAATATATGATGGCAAGTGACTCTTATAAGGTGCAAAGTGACTCTAATTTGGTGAGAAGTCACTTACATGATTGATTAGAGCCAAAATGTGGCCCAAAATTGACTTGTAGGAAAGGGGTACCAAGAGGTGGTTAAAGGATGTCTAATTGCATTTACGTGATGTTAACATGTTAATTGTATCAATATATGGGGCAAGTGACTCTTATAGGGTGTAAAGGTACTCTAATATGGTGAACAGTGACTTACATGGTTGATTAGAGCCAAAATGTGGAACAAAATTAACTTGTATGAAAGTGGCATTAATAGGTGGTAAAAGGATGTCAAATTGGATGTATATGGTGTTAACTTGAAAATTGTTGCATATATGGTGGAAAGTGACTCTTATAGGGTGCAAAGTGACTCTAATATGGTGAGAAGTGACTAACATGGTTAATTACAACCAAAATGTGGACCAAAATTGACTTGTATGAATATGGCACTAAGAGGTGGTAAAAGGATTTCTAATTGCATGTACATGATGTTAACATGTTAATTGTACCAATATATGATGGCAAGTGACTCTTATAAGGTGCAAAGTGACTCTAATATGGTGAGAAGTCACTTACATGATTGATTAGAGCCAAAATGTGGCCCAAAATTGACTTGTAGGAAAGGGGTACCAAGAGGTGGTTAAAGGATGTCTAATTGCATTTACATAATGTTAACATGTTAATTGTATCAATATATGGGGCAAGTGACTCTTATAGGGTGTTAAGGTACTCTAATATGGTGAACAGTGACTTACATGGTTGATTAGAGCCCAATGTTGAAAAAAATTAACTTGTATGAAAGTGGCATTAATAGGTGGTAAAAGGATGTCAATTGGATGTATATGATGTTAACATGTCAATTGTTACATATATGGTGGAAAGTGACTCTTATACGGTGCAAAGTGACTCTAATATGGTCAGAAGTCACTTACATGATTGATTAGAGCCAAAATGTGGCCCAAAATTGACTTGTACGAAAGGGGTACCAAGAGGTGGTTAAAGGATGTCTAATATAGATGATGTTAACATGTTAATTATATCAATATTTGGTGGCAAGTGACTCTTAAAGGGTGCAAAGTGACTCTAATATGGTGAAAAGTGACTCACATGGTTAATTAGAACCAAAATGTGGCCCAAAATTGACTTGTATGAATATGGCACTGAGAGATGGTAAAAGGATTTCTAATTGCATGTACATGATGTTAACATGTTAATTGTACCAATATATGATGGCAAGTGACTCTTATAAGGTGCAAAGTGACTCTAATTTGGTGAGAAGTCACTTACATGATTGATTAGAGCCAAAATGTGGCCCAAAATTGACTTGTAGGAAAGGGGTACCAAGAGGTGGTTAAAGGATGTCTAATTGCATTTACGTGATGTTAACATGTTAATTGTATCAATATATGGGGCAAGTGACTCTTATAGGGTGTAAAGGTACTCTAATATGGTGAACAGTGACTTACATGGTTGATTAGAGCCAAAATGTGGAACAAAATTAACTTGTATGAAAGTGGCATTAATAGGTGGTAAAAGGATGTCAAATTGGATGTATATGATGTTAACATGAAAATTGTTGCATATATGGTGGAAAGTGACTCTTATAGGGTGCAAAGTGACTCTAATATGGTGAGAAGTGACTAACATGGTTAATTAGAACCAAAATGTGGACCAAAATTGACTTGTATGAATATGGCACTAAGAGGTGGCAAAAGGATTTCTAATTGCATGTACATGATGTTAACATGTTAATTGTACCAATATATGATGGCAAGTGACTCTTATAAGGTGCAAAGTAACTCTAATATGGTGAGAAGTCACTTACATGATTGATGAGAGCCAAAATATGGCCCAAAATTGACTTGTAGGAAAGGGGTACCAAGAGGTGGTTAAAGGATGTCTAATTGCATTTACGTGATGTTAACATGTTAATTGTATCAATATATGGGGCAAGTGACTCTTATAGGGTGTAAAAGTACTCTAATATGGTGAACAGTGACTTACATGGTTGATTAGAGCCAAAATATTGAACAAATTAACTTGTATGAAAGTGGCATTAATAGGTGGTAAAAGGATGTCAAATTGGATGTATATGATGTTAACATGTCAATTGTTGCATATATGGTGGAAAGTGACTCTTATAGGGTGCAAAGTGACTCTAATATGGTGAGAAGTGACTAACATGGTTAATTAGAACCAAAATGTGGACCAAAATTGACATGTATGAATATGGCACTAAGAGGTGGTAAAAGGATTTCTAATTGCATGTACATGATGTTAACATGTTAATTGTACCAATATATGATGGCAAGTGACTCTTATAAGGTGCAAAGTGACTCTAATATGGTGAGAAGTCACTTACATGATTGATTAGAGCCAAAATATGGCCCAAAATTGACTTGTAGGAAAGGGGTACCAAGAGGTGGTTAAGGGATGTCTAATTGCATTTACATGATGTTAACATGTTAATTGTATCAATATATGGGGCAAGTGACTCTTATAGGGTGTTAAGGTACTCTAATATGGTGAACAGTGACTTACATGGTTGATTAGAGCCAAAATGTGGAACAAAATTAACTTGTATAAAAGTGGCATTAATAGGTGGTAAAAGGATGTCAAATTGGATGTATATGATGTTAACATGTCAATTGTTGCATATATGGTGGAAAGTGACTCTTATAGGGTGCAAAGTGACTCTAATATGGTGAGAAGTGACTAACATGGTTAATTAGAACCAAAATGTGGACGAAACCTGACTTGTATGAATATGGCACTAAGATGTGGTAAAAGGATTTCTAATTGCATGTACATGATGTTAACATGTTAATTATACCAATAAATGATGGCAAGTGACTCTTATAAGGTGCAAAGTGACTCTGATATGGTGAGAATTCACTTACATGACGTATTAGAGCCAAAATATGGCCCAAAATTGACTTGTAGGAAAGGGGTACCAAGAGGTGGTTATAGGATGTCTAATTTGCATTTACGTGATGTTAAGATGTTAATTGTATCAATATATGGGGCAAGTGACTCTTATAGGGTGTAAAGGTACTCTAATATGGTGAACAGTGACTTGCATGGTTGATTAGAGCCAAAATGTGGAACAAATTAACTTGTATGAAAGTGGCATTAATAGGTGGTAAAAGTATGTCAATTCGATGTATATGATGTTAACATGTCAATTGTTTCATATATGGTGGAAAGTGACTCTTATAGGGTGCAAAGTGACTCTAATATGGTGAGAAGTGACTAACATGGTTAATTAGAACCAAAATGTGGACCAAAATTGACTTGTATAAATATGGCACTAAGAGGTGGTAAAAGGATTTCTAATTGCATGCCCATGATGTTAACATGTTAATTGTACCAATATATGATGGCAAGTGACTCTTATAAGGTGCAAAGTGACTCTAATATGGTGAGAAGTCACTTACATGATTGATTAGAGCTAAAATATGGCCCAAAATTGACTTGTAGGAAAGGGGTACCAAGAGGTGGTTAAAGGATGTCTAATTGCATTTACGTGATGTTAACATGTTAATTGTATCAATATATGGGGCAAGTGACTCTTATAGGGTGTAAAGGTACTCTAATATGGTGAACAGTGACTTACATGGTTGATTAGAGCCAAAATATTGAACAAAATTAACTTGTATAAAAGTGGCATTAATAGGTGGTAAAAGGATGTCAAATTGGATGTATATGATGTTAACATGTCAATTGTTGCATATATGGTGGAAAGTGACTCCTATAGGGTGCAAAGTGACTCTAATATGGTGAGAAGTGACTAACATGGTTAATTAGAACCAAAATGTGGACCAAACCTGACTTGTATGAATATGGCACTAAGAGGTGGTAAAAGGATTTCTAATTGCATGTACATGATGTAACATGTTAATTGTACCAATAAATGATGGCAAGTGACTCTTATAAGGTGCAAAGTGACTCTGATATGGTGAGAAGTCACTTACATGACGTATTAGAGCCAATATATGGCCCAAAATTGACTTGTAGGAAAGGGGTACCAAGAGGTGGTTATAGGATGTCTAATTTGCATTTACGTGATGTTAACATGTTAATTGTATCAATATATGGGGCAAGTGACTCTTATAGGGTATAAAGGTACTCTAATATGGTGAACAGTGACTTGCATGGTTGATTAGAGCCAAAATGTGGAACAAAATTAACTTGTATGAAAGTGGCATTAATAGGTGGTAAAAGTATGTCAATTCGATGTATATGATGTTAACATGTCAATTATTGCATATATGGTGGAACGTGACTCTTATAGGGTGCAAAGTTACTCTAATATGGTGAGAAGTGACTAACATGGTTAATTAGAACCAAAATGTGGACCAAAATTGACTTGTATAAATATGGCACTAAGAGGTGGTAAAAGGATTTCTAATTGCATGCCCATGATGTTAACATGTTAATTGTACCAATATATGATGGCATGTGACTCTTATAAGGTGCAAAGTGACTCTAATATGGTGAGAAGTCACTTACATGATTGATTAGAGCCAAAATATGGCCCAAAATTGACTTGTAGGACAAGGATGTCTAATTGCATTTACGTGATGTTAACATGTTAATTGTATCAATATATGGGGAAAGTGACTCTTATAGGGTATAAAGGTACTCTAATATGGTGAACAGTGACATACATGGTTGATTAGAGCAAAAATATGGCCCAAAATTGACTTGTAGGAAAGGGGTACCAAGAGGTGGTTAAGGGATGTCTAATTGCATTTACATGATGTTAACATGTTAATTGTATCAATATATGGGGCAAGTGACTCTTATAGGGTGTTAAGGTACTCTAATATGGTGAACAGTGACTTACATGGTTGATTAGAGCCAAAATGTGGAACAAAATTAACTTGTATAAAAGTGGCATTAATAGGTGGTAAAAGGATGTCAAATTGGATGTATATGATGTTAACATGTCAATTGTTGCATATATGGTGGAAAGTGACTCTTATAGGGTGCAAAGTGACTCTAATATGGTGAGAAGTGACTAACATGGTTAATTAGAACCAAAATGTGATTAAACCTGACTTGTATGAATATGGCACTAAGATGTGGTAAAAGGATTTCTAATTGCATGTACATGATGTTAACATGTTAATTATACCAATAAATGATGGCAAGTGACTCTTATAAGGTGCAAAGTGACTCTGATATGGTGAGAATTCACTTACATGACATATTAGAGCCAAAATATGGCCCAAAATTGACTTGTAGGAAAGGGGTACCAAGAGGTGGTTATAGGATGTCTAATTTGCATTTACGTGATGTTAAGATGTTAATTGTATCAATATATGGGGCAAGTGACTCTTATAGGGTGTAAAGGTACTCTAATATGGTGAACAGTGACTTGCATGGTTGATTAGAGCCAAAATGTGGAACAAAATTAACTTGTATGAAAGTGGCATTAATAGGTGGTAAAAGTATGTTAATTCGATGTATATGATGTTAACATGTCAATTGTTGCATATATGGTGGAAAGTGACTCTTATAGGGTGCAAAGTGACTCTAATATGGTGAGAAGTGACTAACATGGTTAATTAGAACCAAAATGTGGACCAAAATTGACTTGTATAAATATGGCACTAAGAGGTGGTAAAAGGATTTCTAATTGCATGCCCATGATGTTAACATGTTAATTGTACCAATATATGATGGCAAGTGACTCTTATAAGGTGCAAAGTGACTCTAATATGGTGAGAAGTCACTTACATGATTGATTAGAGCCAAAATATGGCCCAAAATTGACTTGTAGGAAAGGGGTACCAAGAGGTGGTTAAAGGATGTCTAATTGCATTTACGTGATGTTAACATGTTAATTGTATCAATATATGGGGCAAGTGACTCTTATAGGGTGTAAAGGTACTCTAATATGGTGAACAGTGACTTACATGGTTGATTAGAGCCAAAATATTGAACAAAATTAACTTGTATGAAAGTGGCATTAATAGGTGGTAAAAGGATGTCAAATTGGATGTATATGATGTTAACATGTCAATTGTTGCATATATGGTGGAAAGTGACTCTTATAGGTTGCAAAGTGACTCTAATATGGTGAGAAGTGACTAACATGGTTAATTAGAACCAAAATGTGGACCAAAATTGACTTGTATGAATATGGCACTAAGAGGTGGTAAAAGGATTTCTAATTGCATGTGCATGATGTTAACATGTTAATTGTACCAATATATGATGGCAAGTGACTCTTATAAGGTGCAAAGTGACTCTAATATGGTGAGAAGTCACTTACATGATTGATTAGAGCCAAAATGTGGCCCAAAATTGACTTGTAGGAAAGGGGGTACCAAGAGGTGGTTAAAGGATGTCTAATTGCATTTACATAATGTTAACATGTTAATTGTATCAATATATGGGGCAAGTGACTCTTATAGGGTGTTAAGGTACTCTAATATGGTGAACAGTGACTTACATGGTTGATTAGAGCCCAAATGTTGAACAAAATTAACTTGTATGAAAGTGGCATCAATAGGTGGTAAAAGGATGTCAAATTGGATGTATATGATGTTAACATGTCAATTGTTGCATATATGGTGGAAAGTGACTCATATAGGGTGCAAAGTGACTCTAATATGGTGAGAAGTGACTAACATGGTTAATTAGAACCAAAATGTGGACCAAACCTGACTTGTATGAATATGGCACTAAGAGGTGGTAAAAGGATTTCTAATTGCATGTACATGATGTTAACATGTTAATTGTACCAATAAATGATGGCAAGTGACTCTTATAAGTGCAAAGTGACTCTGATATGGTGAGAAGTCACTTACATGACGTATTAGAGCCAATATATGGCCCAAAATTGACTTGTAGGAAAGGGGTACCAAGAGGTGGTTATAGGATGTCTAATTTGCATTTACGTGATGTTAACATGTTAATTGTATCAATATATGGGGCAAGTGACTCTTATAGGGTATAAAGGTACTCTAATATGGTGAACAGTGACTTGCATGGTTGATTAGAGCCAAAATGTGGAACAAAATTAACTTGTATGAAAGTGGCATTAATAGGTGGTAAAAGTATGTCAATTCGATGTATATGATGTTAACATGTCAATTATTGCATATATGGTGGAACGTGACTCTTATAGGGTGCAAAGTTACTCTAATATGGTGAGAAGTGACTAACATGGTTAATTAGAACCAAAATGTGGACCAAAATTGACTTGTATAAATATGGCACTAAGAGGTGGTAAAAGGATTTCTAATTGCATGCCCATGATGTTAACATGTTAATTGTACCAATATATGATGGCATGTGACTCTTATAAGGTGCAAAGTGACTCTAATATTGTGAGAAGTCACTTACATGATTGATTAGAGCCAAAATATGGCCCAAAATTGACTTGTAGGACAAGGATGTCTAATTGCATTTACGTGATGTTAACATGTTAATTGTATCAATATATGGGGCAAGTGACTCTTATAGGGTATAAAGGTACTCTAATATGGTGAACAGTGACATACATGGTTGATTAGAGCCAAAATATTGAACTAAATTAACTTGTATGAAAGTGGCATTAATAGGTGGTAAAAGGATGTCAAATTGGATGTATATGATGTTAACATGTCAATTGTTGCATATATGGTGGAAAGTGACTCTTATAGGGTGCAAAGTGACTGTAATATGGTGAGAAGTGACTAACATGGTTAATTAGAACCAAAATGTGGACCAAAATTAACTTGTATGAATATGGCACTAAGAGGTGGTAAAAGGATTTCTAATTGCATGTACATGATGTTAACATGTTAATTGTTACAATATATGATGGCAAGTGACTCTTATAAGGTGCAAAGTAACTCTAATATGGTGAGAAGTCACTTACATGATTGATTAGAGCCAAAATATGGCCCAAAATTGACTTGTAGGAAAGGGGTACCAAGAGGTGGTTAAGGGATGTCTAATTGCATTCACATGATGTTAACATGTTAATTGTATCAATATATGGGGCAAGTGACTCTTATAGGGTGTTAAGGTACTCTAATATGGGGAACAGTGACTTACATGGTTGATTAGAGCCAAAATGTGGAACAAAATTAACTTGTGTAAAAGTGGCATTAATAAGTGGTAAAAGGATGTCAAATTGGATGTATATGATGTTAACATGTCAATTGTTGCATATATGGTGGAAAGTGACTCTTATAGGGTGCAAAGTGACTCTAATATGGTGAGAAGTGACTAACATGGTTAACTAGAACCAAAATGTGGACCAAACCTGACTTGTATGAATATGGCACTAAGAGGTGGTAAAAGGATTTCTAATTGCATGTACATGATGTTAACATGTTAATTATACCAATAAATGATGGCAAGTGACTCTTATAAGGTGCAAAGTGACTCTGATATGGTGAGAATTCACTTACATGACGTATTAGAGCCAAATATGGCCCAAATTGACTTGTAGGAAAGGGGTACCAAGAGGTGGTTATAGGATGTCTAATTTGCATTTACGTGATGTTAAGATGTTAATTGTATCAATATATGGGGCAAGTGACTCTTATAGGGTGTAAAGGTACTCTAATATGGTGAACAGTGACTTGCATGGTTGATTAGAGCCAAAATGTGGAACAAAATTAACTTGTATGAAAGTGGCATTAATAGGTGGTAAAAGTATGTCAATTCGATGTATATGATGTTAACATGTCAATTGTTGCATATATGGTGGAAAGTGACTCTTATGGGGTGCAAAGTGACTCTAATATGGTGAGAAGTGACTAACATGGTTAATTAGAACCAAAATGTGGACCAAAATTGACTTGTATAAATATGGCACTAAGAGGTTGTAAAAGGATTTCTAATTGCATGCCCATGATGTTAACATGTTAATTGTACCAATATATGATGGCAAGTGACTCTTATAAGGTGCAAAGTGACTCTAATATGGTGAGAAGTCACTTACATGATTGATTAGAGCCAAAAATATGGCCCAAAATTGACTTGTAGGAAAGGGGTACCAAGAGGTGGTTAAAGGATGTCTAATTGCATTTACGTGATGTTAACATGTTAATTGTATCAATATATGGGGCAAGTGACTCTTATAGGGTGTAAAGGTACTCTAATATGGTGAACAGTGACTTACATGGTTGATTAGAGCCAAAATATTGAACAAACTTAACTTGTATGAAAGTGGCATTAATAGGTGGTAAAAGGATGTCAAATTGGATGTATATGATGTTAACATGTCAATTGTTGCATATATGGTGGAAAGTGACTCTTATAGGGTGCAAAGTGACTCTAATATGGTGAGAAGTGACTAACATGGTTAATTAGAACCAAAATGTGGACCAAAATTGACTTGTATAAATATGGCACTAAGAGGTGGTAAAAGGATTTCTAATTGCATGCCCATGATGTTAACATGTTAATTGTACCAATATATGATGGCAAGTGACTCTTATAAGGTGCAAAGTGACTCTAATATGGTGAGAAGTCACTTACATGATTGATTAGAGCCAAAATATGGCCCAAAATTGACTTGTAGGAAAGGGGTACCAAGAGGTGGTTAAAGGATGTCTAATTGCATTTACGTGATGTTAACATGTTAATTGTATCAATATATGGGGCAAGTGACTCTTATAGGGTGTAAAGGTACTCTAATATGGTGAACAGTGACTTACATGGTTGATTAGAGCCAAAATATTGAACAAAATTAACTTGTATGAAAGTTGCATTAATAGGTGGTAAAAGGATGTCAAATTGGATGTATATGATGTTAACATGTCAATTGTTGCATATATGGTGGAAAGTGACTCTTATAGGGTGCAAAGTGACTCTAATATGGTGAGAAGTGACTAACATGGTTAATTAGAACCAAAATGTGGACCAAAATTGACTTGTATGAATATGGCACTAAGAGGTGGAAAAAGGATTTCTAATTGCATGTACATGATGTTAACATGTTAATTGTACCAATATATGATGGCAAGTGACTCTTATAAGGTGCAAAGTGACTCTAATATGGTGAGAAGTCACTTACATGATTGATTAGAGCCAAAATGTGGCCCAAAATTGACTTGTAGGAAAGGGGTACCAAGAGGTGGTTAAAGGATGTCTAATTGCATTTACATGATGTTAACATGTTAATTGTATCAATATATGGGGCAAGTGACTCTTATAGGGTGTTAAGGTACTCTAATATGGTGAATAGTGACTTACATGGTTGATTAGAGCCAAAATGTGGAACAAAATTAACTTGTATAAAAGTGGCATTAATAGGTGGTAAAAGGATGTCAAATTGGATGTATATGATGTTAACATGTCAATTGTTGCATATATGGTGGAAAGTGACTCTTATAGGGTGCAAAGTGACTGTAATATGGTGAGAAGTGACTAACATGGTTAATTAGAACCAAAATGTGGACCAAAATTAACTTGTATGAATATGGCACTAAGAGGTGGTAAAAGGATTTCTAATTGCATGTACATGATGTTAACATGTTAATTGTGCCAATATATGATGGCAAGTGACTCTTATAAGGTGCAAAGTAACTCTAATATGGTGAGAAGTCACTTACATGATTGATTAGAGCCAAAATATGGCCCAAAATTGACTTGTAGGAAAGGGGTACTAAGAGGTGGTTAAAGGATGTCTAATTGCATTTACGTGATGTTAACATGTTAATTGTATCAATATATGGGGCAAGTGACTCTTATAGGGTGTAAAGGTACTCTAATATGGTGAACAGTGACTTACATGGTTGATTAGAGCCAAAATATTGAACAAAATTAACTTGTATGAAAGTGGCATTAATAGATGGTAAAAGGATGTCAAATTGGATGTATATGATGTTAACATGTCAATTGTTGCATATATGGTGGAAAGTGACTCATATAGGGTGCAAAGTGACTCTAATATGGTGAGAAGTGACTAACATGGTTAATTAGAACCAAAATGTGGACCAAACCTGACTTGTATGAATATGGCACTAAGAGGTGGTAAAAGGATTTCTAATTGCATGTACATGATGTTAACATGTTAATTGTACCAATAAATGATGGCAAGTGACTCTTATAAGGTGCAAAGTGACTCTGATATGGTGAGAAGTCACTTACATGACGTATTAGAGCCAATATATGGCCCAAAATTGACTTGTAGGAAAGGGGTACCAAGAGGTGGTTAAAGGATGTCTAATTGCATTTACATGATGTTAACATGTTAATTGTATCAATATATGGGGCAAGTGACTCTTATAGGGTGTTAAGGTACTCTAATATGGTGAACAGTGACTTACATGGTTGATTAGAGCCAAAATGTTGAACAAAATTAACTTGTATGAAAGTGGCATTAATAGGTGGTAAAAGGATGTCAATTGGATGTATATTATGTTAAAATGTCAATTGTTACATATATGGTGGAAAGTGACTCTTATACGGTGCAAAGTTACTCTAATATGGTGAGAAGTCACTTACATGATTGATTAGAGCCAAAATGTGGCCCAAAATTGACTTGTAGGAAAGGGGTACCAAGAGGTGGTTAAAGGATGTCTAATTGCATTTACATAATGTTAACATGTTAATTGTATCAATATATGGGGCAAGTGACTCTTATAGGGTGTTAAGGTACTCTAATATGGTGAACAGTGACTTACATGGTTGATTAGAGCCCAAATGTTGAACAAAATTAACTTGTATGAAAGTGGCATTAATAGGTGGTAAAAGGATGTCAATTGGATGTATATGATGTTAACATGTCAATTGTTACATATATGGTGGAAAGTGACTCTTATACGGTGCAAAGTGACTCTAATATGGTCAGAAGTCACTTACATGATTGATTAGAGCCAAAATGTGGCCCAAAATTGACTTGTACGAAAGGGGGTACCAAGAGGTGGTTAAAGGATGTCTAATATAGATGATGTTAACATGTTAATTATATCAATATTTGGTGGCAAGTGACTCTTAAAGGGTGCAAAGTGACTCTAATATGGTGAAAAGTGACTCACATGGTTAATTAGAACCAAAATGTGGCCCAAATTGACTTGTATGAATATGGCACTGAGAGATGGTAAAAGGATTTCTAATTGCATGTACATGATGTTAACATGTTAATTGTACCAATATATGATGGCAAGTGACTCTTATAAGGTGCAAAGTGACTCTAATTTGGTGAGAAGTCACTTACATGATTGATTAGAGCCAAAATGTGGCCCAAAATTGACTTGTAGGAAAGGGGGTACCAAGAGGTGGTTAAAGGATGTCTAATTGCATTTACGTGATGTTAACATGTTAATTGTATCAATATATGGGGCAAGTGACTCTTATAGGGTGTAAAGGTACTCTAATATGGTGAACAGTGACTTACATGGTTGATTAGAGCCAAAATGTGGAACAAAATTAACTTGTATGAAAGTGGCATTAATAGGTGGTAAAGGATGTCAATTGGATGTATATGGTGTTAACATGAAATTGTTGCATATATGGTGGAAAGTGACTCTTATAGGGTGCAAAGTGACTCTAATATGGTGAGAAGTGACTAACATGGTTAATTACAACCAAAATGTGGACCAAAATTGACTTGTATGAATATGGCACTAAGAGGTGGTAAAAGGATTTCTAATTGCATGTACATGATGTTAACATGTTAATTGTACCAATAAATGATGGCAAGTGACTCTTATAAGGTGCAAAGTGACTCTAATATGGTGAGAAGTCACTTACATGATTGATTAGAGCCAAAATGTGGCCCAAAATTGACTTGTAGGAAAGGGGTACCAAGAGGTGGTTAAAGGATGTCTAATTGCATTTACATAATGTTAACATGTTAATTGTATCAATATATGGGGCAAGTGACTCTTATAGGGTGTTAAGGTACTCTAATATGGTGAACAGTGACTTACATGGTTGATTAGAGCCCAAATGTTTGAAAAAAATTAACTTGTATGAACGTGGCATTAATAGGTGGTAAAAGGAGTCAATTGGATGTATATGATGTTAACATGTCAATTGTTACATATATGGTGGAAAGTGACTCTTATACGGTGCAAAGGGACTCTAATATGGTCAGAAGTCACTTACTGATTGATTAGAGCCAAAATGTGGCCCCAAAATTGACTTGACGAAAGGGGTACCAAGAGGTGGTTAAAGGATTGTCTAATCTAGATGATGTTAACATGTTAATTATATCAATATTTGGTGGCAAGTGACTCTTAAAGGGTGCAAAGTGACTCTACTATGGTGAAAGTGACTCACATGGTTAATTAGAACCAAAATGTGGCCCAAAATTGACTTGTATGAATATGGCACTGAGAGATGGTAAAAGGATTTCTAATTGCATGTACTGATGTTAACATGTTAATTGTACCAATATCTGATGGCAAGTGACTCTTATACGGTGCAAAGTGACTCTAATTTGGTGAGAAGTCACTTACATGATTGATTAGAGCCAAAATGTGGCCCAAAATTGACTTGTAGGAAAGGGGTACCAAGAGGTGGTTAAAGGATGTCTAATTGCATTTACGTGATGTTAACATGTTAATTGTATCAATATATGGGGCAAGTGACTCTTATAGGGTGTAAAGGTACTCTAATATGGTGAACAGTGACTTACATGGTTGATTAGAGCCAAAATGTGGAACAAAATTAACTTGTATGAAAGTGGCATTAATAGGTGGTAAAAGGATGTCAAATTGGATGTATATGATGTTAACATGAAAATTGTTGCATATATGGTGGAAAGTGACTCTTATAGGGTGCAAAGTGACTCTAATATGGTGAGAAGTGACTAACATGGTTAATTAGAACCAAAATGTGGACCAAAATTGACTTGTATGAATATGGCACTAAGAGGTGGCAAAAGGATTTCTAATTGCATGTACATGATGTTAACATGTTAATTGTACCAATATATGATGGCAAGTGACTCTTATAAGGTGCAAAGTAACTCTAATATGGTGAGAACTCACTTACATGATTGATGAGAGCCAAATATGGCCCAAAATTGACTTGTAGGAAAGGGGTACCAAGAGGTGGTTAAAGGATGTCTAATTGCATTTATGTGATGTTAACATGTAATTGTATCAATATATGGGGCAAGTGACTCTTATAGGGTGTAAAGTACTATAATATGGTGAACAGTGACTTACATGATTGATTAGAGCCAAAAATATTGAACAAATTAACTTGTATGAAAGTGGCATTAATAGGTGGTAAAAGGATGTCAAATTGGATGTATATGATGTTAACATGTCAATTGTTGCATATATGGTGGAAAGTGACTCTTATAGGGTGCAAAGTGACTCTAATATGGTGAGAAGTGACTAACATGGTTAATTAGAACCAAATGGGGACCAAAATTGACATGTATGAATATGGCACTAAGAGGTGGTAAAAGGATTTCTAATTGCATGTACATGATGTTAACATGTTAATTGTACCAATATATGATGGCAAGTGACTCTTATAAGGTGCAAAGTGACTCTAATATGGTGAGAAGTCACTTACATGATTGATTAGAGCCAAAATATGGCCCAAAATTGACTTGTAGGAAAGGGGTACCAAGAGGTGGTTAAGGGATGTCTAATTGCATTTACATGATGTTAACATGTTAATTGTATCAATATATGGGGCAAGTGACTCTTATAGGGTGTTAAGGTACTCTAATATGGTGAACAGTGACTTACATGGTTGATTAGAGCCAAAATGTGGAACAAAATTAACTTGTAAAGTGGCATTAATAGGTGGTAAAAGGATGTCAAATTGGATGTATATGATGTTAACATGTCAATTGTTGCATATATGGTGGAAAGTGACTCTTATAGGGTGCAAAGTGACTCTAATATGGTGAGAAGTGACTAACATGGTTAATTAGAACCAAAATGTGGACCAAACCTGACTTGTATGAATATGGCACTAAGATGTGGTAAAAGGATTTCTAATTGCATGTACATGATGTTAACATGTTAATTATACCAATAAATGATGGCAAGTGACTCTTATAAGGTGCAAAGTGACTCTGATATGGTGAGAATTCACTTACATGACGTATTAGAGCCAAAATATGGCCCAAAATTGACTTGTAGGAAAGGGGTACCAAGAGGTGGTTATAGGATGTCTAATTTGCATTTACGTGATGTTAAGATGTTAATTGTATCAATATATGGGGCAAGTGACTCTTATAGGGTGTAAAGGTACTCTAATATGGTGAACAGTGACTTGCATGGTTGATTAGAGCCAAAATGTGGAACAAAATTAACTTGTATGAAAGTGGCATTAATAGGTGGTAAAAGTATGTCAATTCGAGTATATGATGTTAACATGTCAATTGTTTCATATATGGTGGAAAGTGACTCTTATAGGGTGCCAAAGTGACTCTAATATGGTGAGAAGTGACTAACATGGTTAATTAGAACCAAAATGTGGACCCAAATTGACTTGTATAAATATGGGCACTAAGAGGTGGTAAAAGGATTTCTAATTGCATGCCCATGATGTTAACATGTTAATTGTACCAATATATGATGGCAAGTGACTCTCTATAAGGTGCAAAGTGACTCTAATATGGTGAGAAGTCACTTACATGATTGATTAGAGCCAAAATATGGCCCAAAATTGGACTTGTAGGAAAGGGGTACCAAGAGGTGGTTAAAGGATGTCTAATTGCATTTACCGTGATGTTAACATGTTAATTGTATCAATATATGGGGCAAGTGACCTCTTATAGGGTGTAAAGGTACTCTAATAGTGGTGAACAGTGATCTATCATGGTTGATTAGAGCCAAAATATTGAACAAAATTAACTTGTATGAAAGTGGCATTAATAGGTGGTAAAAGGATGTCAAATTGGATGTATATGATGTTAACATGTCAATTGTTGCATATATGGTGGAAAGTGACTCTTATAGGGGTGCAAAAGTGACTCTAATATGGTGAGAAGTAACTAACATGGTTAATTAGAACCAAAATGTGGACCAAAATTGACTTGTATGAATATGGCACTAAGAGGTGGTAAAAGGATTTCTAATTGCATGTGCATGATGTTAACATGTTAATTGTACCAATATATGATGGCAAGTGACTCTTATAAGGTGCAAAGTGACTCTAATATGGTGAGAAGTCACTTACATGATTGATTAGAGCCAAAATGTGGCCCAAAATGACTTGTAGGAAAGGGGTACCAAGAGGTGGTTAAAGGATGTCTAATTGCATTTACATAATGTTAACATGTTAATTGTATCAATATATGGGGCAAGTGACTCTTATAGGGTGTTAAGGTACTCTAATATGGTGAACAGTGACTACATGGTTGATTAGAGCCCAAATGTTGAACAAATTAACTTGTATGAAAGTGGCACTTAATAGGTGGTAAAAGGATGTCAAATTGGATGTATATGATGTTAACATGTCAATTGTTGCATATATGGTGGAAAGTGACTCCTATAGGGTGCAAAGTGACTCTAATATGGTGAGAAGTGACTAACATGGTTAATTAGAACCAAAATGTGGACCAAACCTGACTGTATGAATATGGCACTGAGAGGTGGTTAAAAGGATTTCTAATTGCATGTACATGATGTTAACATGTTAATTGTACCATATAATGATGGCAAGTGACTCTTATAAGGTGCAAAGTGACTCTATATGGTGAGAAGTCACTTACATGACGTATTAGAGCCAAATATATGGCCCAAAATTGACATTGTAGGAAAGGGGGTACCAAGAGGTGGTTAAGGATGTCTAATTGCATTTACGTGATGTTAACATGTTAATTGTATCAATATATGGGGCAAGTGACTCTTATAGGGTATAAAGGTACTCTAATATGGTGAACAGTGACTTGCATGGTTGATTAGAGCCAAAATAGTGGAACAAAATTAACTTGTATGAAAGTGGCATTAATAGGTGGTAAAAGTATGTCAATTGGATGTATATGATGTTAACATGTCAATTATTGCATATATGGTGGAACGTGACTCTTATAGGGTGCAAAGTTACTCTAATATGGTGAGACGTGACTAACATGGTTAATTAGAACCAAAATGTGGACCAAATTGACTTGTATACATATGGCACTAAGAGGTGGGTAAAAGGATTTCTAATGCATGCCATGATGTTCACCTGTTAATTGTACCAATATTATGATGGCATGGGACTCTTATAAGGTGCAAAGTGACTCTAATATGGTGAGAAGCTCCACTTACATGATTGATTAGAGCCAAAATATGGACCAAAATTGACTTGTAGGACCAAGGATGTCTAATTGCATTTACGTGATGTTAACATGTTAATTGTATCAATATATGGGGAAAGTGACTCTTATAGGGTATAAAGGTACTCTAATATGGTGAACAGTGACATACATGGTGATTAGAGCAAAAATATGGCCCAAAATTGACTGTAGGAAAGGGGTACAAGAGGTGGTTAAGGATGTCTAATTGCATTTACATGATGTTAACATGTTAATTGTATCAATATATGGGGCAAGTGACTCTTATAGGGTGTTAAGGTACTCTAATATGGTGAACAGTGACTTACATGGTTGATTAGAGCCAAAATGTTGGAACAAAATTAACTTGTATAAAGTGGCATTAATAGGTGGTAAAAGGATGTCAAATTGGATGTATATGATGTTAACATGTCAATTGTTGCATATATGGTGGAAAGTGACTCTTATAGGGTGCAAAGTGAGTCTAATATGGTGAGAAGTGACTAACATGGTTAATTAGAACCAAAATGTGACCCAAACCTGACTTGTATGAATATGGCACTAAGATGTGGTAAAAGGATTTCTAATTGCATGTACATGATGTTAACATGTTAGATTATACCAATAAATGATGGCAAGTTGACTCTTATAAGGTGCAAAGTGACTCTGATATGGTGAGAAGTTCACTTACATGACGTATTAGAGCCAAAATATGGCCCAAAATTGACTTGTAGGAAAGGGGTTACCAAGAGGTGGTTATAGGATGTCTAATTTGCATTTACGTGATGTTAACGATGTTAATTGTATCAATATATGGGGCAAGTGACTCTTATAGGGTGTAAAGGTACTCTAATATGGTGAACAGTGACTTGCATGGTTGATTAGAGCCAAAATGTGGAACAAAATTAACTTGTATGAAAGTGGCATTAATAGGTGGTAAAAGTATGTCAATTCGATGTATATGATGTTAACATGTCAATTGTTGCATATATGGTGGAAAGTGACTCTTATAGGGTGCAAAGTGACTCTAATATGGTGAGAAGTGACTAACATGGTTAATTAGAACCAAAATGTGGACCAAAATTGACTTGTATAAATATGGCACTAAGAGGTGGTAAAAGGATTTCTAATTGCATGCCCATGATGTTAACATGTTAATTGTACCAATATATGATGGCAAGTGACTCTTATAAGGTGCAAAGTGACTCTAATATGGTGAGAAGTCACTTACATGATTGATTAGAGCCAAAATATGGCCCAAAATTGACTTGTAGGAAAGGGGTACCAAGAGGTGGTTAAAGGATGTCTAATTGCATTTACGTGATGTTAACATGTTAATTGTATCAATATATGGGGCAAGTGACTCTTATAGGGTGTAAAGGTACTCTAATATGGTGAACAGTGACTTACATGGTTGATTAGAGCCAAAATATTGAACAAAATTAACTTGTATGAAAGTGGCATTAATAGGTGGTAAAAAGGATGTCAAATTGGATGTATATGATGTTAACATGTCAATTGTTGCATATATGGTGGAAAGTGACTCTTATAGGTTGCAAAGTGACTCTAATATGGTGAGAAGTGACTAACATGGTTAATTAGAACCAAAATGTGGACCAAAATTGACTTGTATGAATATGGCACTAAGAGGTGGTAAAGGATTTCTAATTGCATGTGCATGATGTTAATCATGTTAATTGTACCAATATATGATGGCAAGTGACTCTTATAAGGTGCAAAGTGACTCTAATATGGTGAGAAGTCACTTACATGATTGATTAGAGCCAAAATGTGGCCCAAAATTGACTTGTAGGAAAGGGGTACCAAGAGGTGGTTAAAGGATGTCTAATTGCATTACATAATGTTAACATGTTAATTGTATCAATATATGGGGCAAGTGACTCTTATAGGGTGTTAAGGTACTCTAATATGGTGAACAGTGACTTACATGGTTGATTAGAGCCCAAATGTTGAACAAAATTAACTTGTATGAAAGTGGCATTAATAGGTGGTAAAAGGATGTCAAATTGGATGTATATGATGTTAACATGTCAATTGTTGCATATATGGTGGAAAGTGACTCATATAGGGTGCAAAGTGACTCTAATATGGTGAGAAGTGACTAACATGGTTAATTAGAACCAAAATGTGGACCAAACCTGACTTGTATGAATATGGCACTAAGAGGTGGTAAAAGGATTTCTAATTGCATGTACATGATGTTAACATGTTAGTTGTACCAATAAATGATGGCAAGTGACTCTTATAAGGTGCAAAGTGACTCTGATATGGTGAGAAGTCACTTACATGACGTATTAGAGCCAATATATGGCCCAAAATTGACTTGTAGGAAAGGGGTACCAAGAGGTGGTTATAGGATGTCTAATTTGCATTTACGTGATGTTAACATGTTAATTGTATCAATATATGGGGCAAGTGACTCTTATAGGGTATAAAGGTACTCTAATATGGTGAACAGTGACTTGCATGGTTGATTAGAGCCAAAATGTGGAACAAAATTAACTTGTATGAAAGTGGCATTAATAGGTGGTAAAAGTATGTCAATTCGATGTATATGATGTTAACATGTCAATTATTGCATATATGGTGGAACGTGACTCTTATAGGGTGCAAAGTTACTCTAATATGGTGAGAAGTGACTAACATGGTTAATTAGAACCAAAATGTGGACCAAAATTGACTTGTACAAATATGGCACTAAGAGGTGGTAAAAGGATTTCTAATTGCATGCCCATAATGTTAACATGTTAATTGTACCAATATATGATGGCATGTGACTCTTATAAGGTGCAAAGTGACTCTAATATGGTGAGAAGTCACTTACATGATTGATTAGAGCCAAAATATGGCCCAAAATTGACTTGTAGGACAAGGATGTCTAATTGCATTTACGTGATGTTAACATGTTAATTGTATCAATATATGGGGCAAGTGACTCTTATAGGGTATAAAGGTACTCTAATATGGTGAACAGTGACATACATGGTTGATTAGAGCCAAATATTGAACTAAATTAACTTGTATGAAAGTGGCATTAATAGGTGGTAAAAGGATGTCAAATTGGATGTATATGATGTTAACATGTCAATTGTTGCATATATGGTGGAAAGTGACTCTTATAGGGTGCAAAGTGACTGTAGTATGGTGAGAAGTGACTAACATGGTTAATTAGAACCAAAATGTGGACCAAAATTAACTTGTATGAATATGGCACTAAGAGGTGGTAAAAGGATTTCTAATTGCATGTACATGATGTTAACATGTTAATTGTTACAATATATGATGGCAAGTGACTCTTATAAGGTGCAAAGTAACTCTAATATGGTGAGAAGTCACTTACATGATGATTAGAGCCAAAATATGGCCCAAAATTGACTTTGTAGGAAAGGGGTACCAAGAAGGTGGTTAAAGGATGTCTAATTGCATTTACGTATGTAACATGTTAATTGTATCAATATATAGGGCAAGTGACTCTTATAGGGTGGTAAAAAGTAACTTCTAATATGTGTGAACAGTGCCTTACATGGTGATTAGAGCCAAAATATTGAACAAAATAACTTGTATGAAGTGGCATTAATTAGGTGGTAAAAAGAATGTCAAATTGGATTGTATATGATGTTAACATGTCAATTGTTGCATATATGGTGGAAAGTGACTCTTCTATGGGTGCAAAGTGACTCTAATATGGTGAGAAGTGACTAACATGGTTAATTAGAACCAAAATGTGGACCAAAATTGACATGTAGGCAAGTGACTCTTATAAGGTGCAAAGTGACTCTAATATGGTGAGAAGTCACTTACATGATTGATTAGAGCCAAAATATGGCCCAAAATTGACTTGTAGGGAAGGGGTACCAAGAGGTGGTTAAGGGATGTCTAATTGCATTCACATGATGTTAACATGTTAATTGTATCAATATATGGGGCAAGTGACTCTTATAGGGTGTTAAGGTACTCTAATATGGGGAACAGTGACTTACATGGTTGATTAGAGCCAAAATGTGGAACAAAATTAACTTGTGTAAAAGTGGCATTAATAAGTGGTAAAAGGATGTCAAATTGGATGTATATGATGTTAACATGTCAATTGTTGCATATATGGTGGAAAGTGACTCTTATAGGGTGCAAAGTGACTCTAATATGGTGAGAAGTGACTAACATGGTTGACTAGAACTAAAATGTGGACCAAACCTGACTTGTATGAATATGGCACTAAGAGGTGGTAAAAGGATTTCTAATTGCATGTACATGATGTTAACATGTTAATTATACCAATAAATGATGGCAAGTGACTCTTATAAGGTGCAAAGTGACTCTGATATGGTGAGAATTCACTTACATGACGTATTAGAGCCAAAATATGGCCCAAAATTGACTTGTAGGAAAGGGGTACCAAGAGGTGGTTATAGGATGTCTAATTTGCATTTACGTGATGTTAAGATGTTAATTGTATCAATATATGGGGCAAGTGACTCTTATAGGGTGTAAAGGTACTCTAATATGGTGAACAGTGACTTGCATGGTTGATTAGAGCCAAAATGTGGAACAAAATTAACTTGTATGAAAGTGGCATTAATAGGTGGTAAAAGTATGTCAATTCGATGTATATGATGTTAACATGTCAATTGTTGCATATATGGTGGAAAGTGACTCTTATGGGGTGCAAAGTGACTCTAATATGGTGAGAAGTGACTAACATGGTTAATTAGAACCAAAATGTGGACCAAAATTGACTTGTATAAATATGGCACTAAGAGGTTGTAAAAGGATTTCTAATTGCATGCCCATGATGTTAACATGTTAATTGTACCAATATATGATGGCAAGTGACTCTTATAAGGTGCAAAGTGACTCTAATATGGTGAGAAGTCACTTACATGATTGATTAGAGCCAAAATATGGCCCAAAATTGACTTGTAGGAAAGGGGTACCAAGAGGGTGGTTAAAGGATGTCTAATTGCATTTACGTGATGTTAACATGTTAATTGTATCAATATATGGGGCAAGTGACTCTTATAGGGTGTAAAGGTACTCTAATATGGTGAACAGTGACTTACATGGTTGATTAGAGCCAAAATATTGAACAAACTTAACTTGTATGAAAGTGGCATTAATAGGTGGTTAAAAGGATGTCAAATTGGATGTATATGATGTAACATGTCAATTGTTGCATATATGGTGGAAAGTGACTCTTATAGGGTGCAAAGTGACTCTAATATGGTGAGAAGTGACTAACATGGTTAATTAGAACCAAAATGTGGACCAAATTGACTTGTATAATATGGCACTAAGAGGTGGTAAAAGGATTTCTAATTGCATGCCATGATGTTAACATGTTAATTGTACCAATATATGATGGCAAGTGACTCTTATAAGGTGCAAAGTGACTCTAATATGGTGAGAAGTCACTTACATGATTGATTAGAGCCAAAATATGGCCCAAAATTGACTTGTAGGAAAGGGGTACCAAGAGGTGGTTAAAGGATGTCTAATTGCATTTACGTGATGTTAACATGTTAATTGTATCAATATATGGGGCAAGTGACTCTTATAGGGTGTAAAGGTACTCTAATATGGTGAACAGTGACTTACATGGTTGATTAGAGCCAAATATTGAACAAAATTAACTTGTATGAAAGTTGCATTATAGGTGGTAAAAGGATGTCAAATTGGATGTATATGATGTTAACATGTCAATTGTTGCATATATGGTGGAAAGTGACTCTTATAGGGTGCAAAGTGACTCTAATATGGTGAGAAGTGACTAACATGGTTAATTAGAACCAAAATGTGGACCAAAATTGACTTGTATGAATATGGCACTAAGAGGTGGAAAAAGGATTTCTAATTGCATTGTACATGATGTTAACATGTTAATTGTACCAATATATGATGGCAAGTGACTCTTATAAGGTGCAAAGTGACTCTAATATGGTGAGAAGTCACTACATGATGATTAGAGCAAAATGTGGCCCAAAAACTTGACTTGTAGGAAAGGGGTACCAAGAGGTGGTTAAAGGATGTCTAATTGCATTTACATGATGTTAACATGTTAATTGTATAATATATGGGGCAGTGACTCTTTAGGGTGTTATGGTACTCTAATATGGTGAATAGTGACTTACAGGGTTGATTAGAGCCAAAATGTGAAACAAAATAACTTGTATAAAAGTGGCATTAATAGGTGGTAAAAGGATGTCAAATTGGATGTATATGATGTTAACATGTCATTGTTGCATTATATGGTGGGGAAAGTGACTCTTATAGGGTGCAAAGTGACTGTAATATGGTGAGAAGGACTAACATGGTTAATTAGAACCAAAATGGGGACCAAAATTGATCTGTATAAATAGGCACTAAGAGGTGGTTAAAAGGATTTCTAATTGCATGTACATGATGTTAACATGTTAATTGTGCCAATATGATGGCAAGTGACTCTATAAGGTGCAAAGTACTCTAATATGGTGAGAAGTCACTTACATGATTGATTAGAGCCAAAATTGGCCCAAAATTGACTTGTAGGAAGGGTACCAAGAGGTGGTTAAAGGATGTCTAATTGCATTTACGTGATGTTAACATGTTAATTGTATCAATATATGGGGCAGTGACTCTTATAGGGTGTAAAGGTACTCTAATATGGTGAACAGTGACTTACATGGTTGATTAGAGCCAAAATATTGAACAAATTAACTTGTATGAAAGTGGCATTAATAGGTGGTAAAAGGATGTCAAATTGGATGTATATGATGTTAACATGTCAATTGTTGCATATATGGTGGAAAGTGACTCTTATAGGTGCAAAGTGACTCTAATATGGTGAGAAGTGACTAA
>NW_027418597.1:0-31556 GCF_009905375.1 Apium graveolens
CTAATTGCATTTACGTGATGTTAACATGTTAATTGTATCAATATATGGGGCAGGACTCTTTAGGGTGTAAAGGTACTCTAATATGGTGACAGTGACTTACATGGTTGATTAGAGCCAAAATGTTGAACAAAATTAACTTGTATGAAAGTGGCATTAATAGGTGGTAAAAGGATGTCAATTGGATGTATATGATGTTAACATGTCAATTGTTACATATGGTGGAAAGTGACTCTTATACGGTGCAAAGTGACTCTAATATGGTGAGAAGTCACTTACATGATTGATTAGAGCCAAAATATGGCCCAAAATTGACTTGTACGAAAGTGGTACCAAGAGTGGTTAAAGGATGTCTAATATACATGATGTTAACATGTTAATTATATCAATATTTGGTGGCAAGTGACTCTTAAAGGTGCAAAGTGACTCTAATATGGTGAAAAGTACTCACATGGTTAATTAGAACCAAAATGTGGCCAAAATTGACTTGTATGATATGGCACTGAGCGTGGTAAAGGATTTCTAATTGCATTACATGATGTTAACATGTTAATTGTACCAATATTATGGCAAGTGACTCTTATAAGGTGCAAAGTGACTCTAATTTGGTGAGAAGTCACTTACATGATTGATTAGAGCCAAAATGTGGCCCAAATTGACTTGTAGGAAAGGGGTACCAAGAGGTGGTTAAAGGATGTTTAATTGCATTTACGTGATGTTAATGTTAATTGTATCATATATGGGGCAAGTGAATCTTATAGGGTGTAAAGGTACTCTAATATGGTGAACAGTGACTTACATGGTTGGTTAGAGCCAAATGTTGAACAAATTAACTTATATGAAAGTGGCATTAATGGTTAAAGGATGTCAATTGGATGTATATGATGTTAACATGTCAATTGTTTTTATGCATAGGGAAAGTGACTCTTATAGGGTGCAAAGTGACTCTAATATGGTGAGAAGTGACTAACATGGTTAATTAGAAACCAAAATGTGGACCAAAATTGACTTGTATGAATATGGCACTAAGAGGTGGTAAAGGATTTCTAATTGCATGTACATGATGTTAACATGTTAATTGTACCAATAAATGATGGCAAGTGACTCTTATAAGGTGCAAAGTGACTCTAATACGTGATAAGTCACTTACATGATTGATTAGAGCCAAAATATGCCCAAAATTGACTTGTAGGAAAGGGGTACAAGAGGTGGTTAAAGAATGTCTAATTGCATTTAGTGATGTTAACATGTTAATTGTATCAATATATAGGGCAAGTGACTCTTATAGGTGTAAAAGTACTCTAATATGGTGAACAGTGACTTACATGGTTGAAGAGCCAAAATATGAACAAAATTAACTTGTATGAAAGTGGCATTAATAGGTGGTAAAGGATGTCAAAGTGGATGTATATGATGTTAACATGTCAATTGTTGCATATATGGTGGAAAGTGACTCTTATAGGGTGCAAAGTGACCTCTAATATGGTGAGAAGTGACTAACATGGTTAATTAGAACCAAAATGTGGACCAAAATTGACATGTATGAATATGGCACTAAGAGGTGGGTGGTAAAAGGATTTCTAATTGCATGTACATGATGTTAACATGTTAATTGTACCAATATATGATGGCAAGTGACTCTTATAAGGTGCAAAGTGACTCTAATATGGTGAGAAGTCACTTTGTACCAATATATGATGGCAAGTGACTCTTATAAGGTGCAAAGTGACTCTAATATGGTGAGAAGTCACTTACATGATTGATTAGAGCCAAAATATGGCCCAAAATTGACTTGTAGGAAAGGGGTACCAAGAGGTGGTTAAGGGATGTCTAATTGCATTCACATGATGTTAACATGTTAATTGTATCAATATGTGGGGCAAGTGACTCTTATAGGGTGTTAAGGTACTCTAATATGGTGAACAGTGACTTACATGATTGATTAGAGCCAAAATGTGGAACAAAATTAACTTGTATAAAGTGGCATTAATAGGTCGGGTAAAGGATGTCAAATTGGATTGTATATGATGTTAACATGTCAATTGTTGCATATATGGTGGAAAGTGACTCTTATAGGGTGCAAAGTGACTCTAATATGGTGAGAAGTGACTAACATGGTTAACTAGAACCAAAATGTGGACCAAACCTGACTTGTATGAATATGGCACTAAGAGGTGGTAAAAGGATTTCTAATTGCATGTACATGATGTTAACATGTTAATTATACCAATAAATGATGGCAAGTGACTCTTATAAGGTGCAAAGTGACTCTGATATGGTGAGAATTCACTTACATGACGTATTAGAGCCAAAATATGGCCCAAAATTGACTTGTAGGAAAGGGGTACCAAGAGGTGGTTATAGGATGTCTAATTTGCATTTACGTGATGTTAAGATGTTAATTGTATCATATATGGGGCAAGTGACTCTTATAGGGTGTAAAGGTACTCTAATATGGTGAACAGTGACTTGCATGGTTGATTAGAGCCAAAATGTGGAACAAAATTAACTTGTATGAAAGTGGCATTAATAGGTGGTAAAAAGTATGTCAATTCGATGATATGATGTTAACATGTCAATGTTGCATATATGGTGGAAAGTGACTCTTATGGGGTGCAAAGTGACTCTAATATGGTGAGAAGTGACTAACATGGTTAATTAGAACCAAAATGTGGACTAAAATTGACTTGTATAAATATGGCACTCAGAGGTGGTAAAAGGATTTCTAATTGCATGCCCATGATGTTAACATGTTAATTGTACCAATATATGATGGCATGTGACTCTTATAAGGTGCAAAGTGACTCTAATATGGTTGAGAAGTCACTTACATGATTGATTAGAGCCAAAATATGGATCCCAAAATTGACTTGTAGGAAAGGTGGGTACCAAGAGGTGGTTAAAGGATGTCTAATTGCATTTACGTGATGTTAACATGTTAATTGTATCAATATATGGGGCAAGTGACTCTTATAGGGTATAAAGGTACTCTAATATGGTGAACCGTGACATACATGGTTGAATTAGAGCCAAAATATTGAACAAAATTAACTTGTATGAAAGTGGCATTAATAGGTGGTAAAAGGATGTCAAATTGGATGTATATGATGTTAACATGTCAATTGTTGCATATCTGGTGGAAAGTGACTCTTATAGGGTGCAAAGTGACTCTAATATGGTGAGAAGTGACTAACATGGTTAATAGACCAAAATGTGGACCAAATTGACTTGTATGAATATGGCACTAAGAGGTGGTAAAAGGATTTCTAATTGCATGTACATGATATTAACATGTTAATTGTACCAATATATGATGGCAAGTGACTCTTATAAGGTGCAAAATGACTCTAATATGGTGAGAAGTTACTTACATGATTGATTAGAGCCAAAATGTGGCCCAAAATTGACTTGTAGGAAAGGGGTACCAAGAGGTGGTTAAAGGAGGTCTAATTGCATTTACATGATGTTAACATATTAATTGTATCAATATATGGGGCAAGTGACTCTTATAAGGTGTTAAGGTACTCTAATATGGTGAACAGTGACTTACATGGTTGATTAGAGCCAAAATGTGGAACAAAATTAACTTGTATAAAAGTGGCATTAATAGGTGGTAAAAGGATGTCAAATTGGATGTATATGATGTTAACATGTCAATTGTTGCATATATGGTGGAAAGTGACTCTTATAGGGTGCAAAGTGACTCTAATATGGTGAGATGTGACTAACATGGTTAATTAGAACCAAAATGTGGACCAAACCTGACTTGTATGAATATGGCACTAAGAGGTGGTAAAAGGATTTCTAATTGCATGTACATGATGTTAACATGTTAATTGTACCAATAAATGATGGAAAGTGACTCTTATAAGGTGCAAAGGTGAACTCTGATATGGTGAGACGGTCACTTACATGACGTATTAGAGCCAAAATATGGCCCAAAATTGACTTGTAGGAAAGGGGTACCAAGATGTGGTTATAGGATGTCTAATTTGCATTTACGTGATGTTAACATGTTAATTGTATCAATATATGGGGCAAGTGACTCTTATAGGGTGTAAAGGTACTCTAATATGGTGAACAGTGACTTACATGGTTGATTAGAGCCAAAATGTTGAACAAAATTAACTTGTATGAAAGTGGCATTAATAGGTGGTAAAAGGATGTCAATTGGATGTATATGATGTTAACATGTCAATTGTTACATATATGGTGGAAAGTGACTCTTATACGGTGCAAAGTGACTCTAATATGGTGAGAAGTCACTTACATGATTGATTAGAGCCAAAATATGCCCAAAATTGACTTGTACGAAAGTGGTACCAAGAGGTGGTTAAAGGATGTCTAATATACATGATGTAACATGTTAATTATATCAATATTTGGTGGCAAGTGACTCTTAAAGGGTGCAAAGTGACTCTCATATGGTGAAAAGTGGACTCACATGGTTAATTAGAACCAAATGTGGCCCAAAATGGACTTGTATAATATGGCACTGAGAGGTGGTAAAAGGATTTCTAATTGCATGTACATGATGTTAACATGTTAATTGGTAACCAATATATGATGCAAGTGACTCCTTATAGGTGCAAAGTGACTCTAATTTGGGTAGAGAGCACTTACATGATTGATTAGAGCCAAAATGTGGCCCAAAATTGACTGTAGGAAAGGGTACCAAGAGGTGGTTAAAGGATGTTTAATTGCCATGTACGTGATGTTAACATGTTAATTGTATCAATATATGGGGGCAAGTGACTCTTATAGGGTGTAAAGGTACTCTAATATGGTGAACAGTGACTTACATGGTTGTTAGAGCCAAAATGTGAACAAAATTAACTTGTATGAAAGTGGCATTAATAGGTGGTAAAAGGATGTCAAATTGGATGTATATGATGTTAACATGTCAATTGTTGCATATTGGAAAGTGACTCTTATAGGGTGCAAAGTGACTCTAATATGGTGAGAAGTGACTAACATGGTTAATTAGAACCAAAATGTGGACCAAAATTGACTTGTATGAATATGGCACTAAGAGGTGGTAAAAGGATTTCTAATTGCATGTACATGATGTTAACATGTTAATTGTACCAATAATGATGGCAAGTGACTCTTATAAGGTGCAAAGTGACTCTAATATGGTGAAGTCACTTACATGATTGATTAGAGCCAAAATGTGGCCCAAAATTGACTTGTAGGAAAGGGGTACCAAGAGGTGGTTATAGGATGTCTAATTGCATTTACGTGATGTTAACATGTTAATTGTATCAATATATGGGGCAAGTGATCTTATAGGGTGTAAAGGTACTCTAATATGGTGAACAGTGACTTACATGGTTGATTAGAGCCAAAATGTGGAACAAAATTAACTTGTATGAAAGTGGCATTAATAGGTGGTAAAAGGATGTCAAATTGGATGTATATGATGTTAACATGTCAATTGTGCATATATGGTGGAAAGTGACTCTTATAGGGTGCAAAGTGACTCTAATATGGTGAGAAGTGACTAACATGGTTAATTAGAACCAAAATGTGGACCAAAATTGTTGTATTATGGCACTAAGAGGTGGTAAAAGGATTTCTAATTGCATGTCCATGATGTTAACATGTTAATTGTACCAATATATGATGGCAAGTGACTCTTATAAGGTGCAAAGTGACTCTAATATGGTGAGAAGTCACTTACATTGATTAGAGCCAAAATGTGGCCCAAAATTGACTTGTACGAAAGGGGTACCAAGAGGTGGTTAAAGGATGTCTAATATACATGATGTTAACATGTTAATTATATCAATATTTGGTGCAAGTGACTCTTAAGGGTGCAAAGTGACTCTAATATGGTGAAAAGGACTAACATGGTTAATTAGAACCAAAATGTGGCCCAAAATTGACTTGTATGAATATGGCACTAAGAGGTGGTAAAAGGATTTCTAATTGCATGTACATGATGTTAACATGTTAATTGTACCAATATGATGGCAAGTGACTCTTATAAGGTGCAAAGTGACTCTAATTGGTGAGAAGTCACTTACATGATTGATTAGCAAAATGTGGCCCAAATTGACTTGTAGGAAAGGGGTACCAAGAGGTGGTTAAAGGATGTCTAATTGCATTTACGTGATGTTAACATGTTAATTGTATCAATATAGGGCAAGTGACTCTTATAGGGTGTAAAGGTACTCTAATATGGTGAACAGTGACTTACATGGTTGATTAGAGCCAAAATTGAACAAAATTAACTTGTATGAAAGTGGCATTAATAGGTGGTAAAAGGATGTCAAATTGGATGTATATGATGTTAACATGTCAATTGTTGCATATATGGTGGAAAGTGACTCTTATAGGGTGCAAAGTGACTCTAATATGGTGAGAAGTGACTAACTGGTTAATTAGAACCAAAATGTGGACCAAAATTGACTTGTATGAATATGGCACTAAGAGTGGGTAAAAGGATTTCTAATTGCATGTACATGATGTTAACATGTTAATTGTACCAATAATGATTGGCAAGTGACTCTTATAAGGTGCAAAGTGACTCTAATATGGTGAGAGTCACTTACATGATTGATTAGAGCCAAAATGTGGCCCAAATTGACTTGTAGGAAAGGGGTACCAAGAGGTGGTTATAGGATGTCTATTGCATTTACTTGATGTTAACATGTTAATTGTATCAATTATGGTGCAAGTGACCCTTATAGGGTGTAAGGTACTCTAATATGGTGACAGTGACTTACATGGTTGATTATAGCCAAAATGTAGAACAAAATTAACATTGTATGAAGAGTGGCATTAATAGGTGGTAAAAGGATGTCAAAATTGGATGTATGATGATGTTAACATGTCAATTGTTTGCATATATGGTTGAAAGTGACTCTTATAGTGTGCAAAGTGACTCTAATATGGTTAGAAGTGACTAACATGGTTAATTATAACCAAAATGTGGACCAAAATTGACTTGTATGAATATGGCACTAAGAGGGTGGTAAAAGGATTTCTAATTGCATTCCATTATGTTAACATGTTAATTGTACCATATATGATTGGCAAGTGACTCTTATAAGGTGCAAAGTGACTCTAATAGTATGAGAAGTCACTTACATGATTGATGAGAGCCAAAATTGCCCAAAAATTGACTTGTACGAAGGGGTACCAAAGGTGGTTAAAGGTGTTTAATTGCATGTAATGATGTTAACATGTTAATTATATCATATTTGGTTGGCAAGTGACTCACAAAAGGTGCAAAGTGACTCTAATATGGTGAAAAGTGACTAACATGGTTAATTAGAACCAAAATGTGGACCAAAATTGACTTGTATGAATATGGCACTAAGAGGTGGTAAAGGATTTCTAATTGCATGTCCATGATGTTAACATGTTAATTGTACCAATATATGATGGCAAGTGACTTTATAAGGTGCAAAGTGACTCTAATATGGTGAGAAGTCACTTACATGATTGATTAGAGCCAAAATGTGGCCCAAAATTGACTTGTAGAAAGGGGTAGCAAAAGGTGGTTAAAGGATGTCTAATTGCATGTACATGATGTTAACATGTTAATTGTCAATATTGGTGGCAAGTGACTCTTAAAGGGTGCAAAGTGACTAATATGGTGAAAAGTGAGACATGGTTAATTAGAACCAAAATGTGGACCAAAATTGACTTGTATGAATATGGCACTAAGAGGTGGTAAAAGGATTTCTAATTGCATGTACATGATGTTAACATGTTAATTGTACCAATATATGATGGCAAGTGACTTTATAAGGTGCAAAGTGAACTCTAATATGGTGAGAAGTCACTTACATGATTGATTAGAGCCAAAATGTGGCCCAAATTGACTTGTAGGAAAGGGGTACCAAGAGCTGGTTAAAGGATGTCTAATTGCATTACAGTGATGTTAACATGTTAATTGTATCAATATATGGGGCAAGTGACTCTATAGGGTGTAAAGGTACTCTATTATGGTGAAGCAATGACTTACATGGTTGGTTAGAGCCAAAATGTGTAACAAAATTAACTTGTATGAAAGTGGATTAATAGTGGTAAAAGGATGTCAAATTGGATGTATATGATGTTAACATGTCAAATTATTGCATATATGGTGGAAAGTGACTCTTATAGGGTGCAAAGTGACTCTAATATGGTGAGAAGTGACTAACATGGTTAATTAGAAACCAAAATGTGGACCAAACCTGACTTGTATGAATATGGACACTAGAGTGGTAAAGGATTTCTAATTGCATGTACGATATTTTAACAGTGTAATTGTACCACTATGATGAGACAAGTGACTCTTATAAGGTGCAAAAGTGACTCTAATATGGTGAGAAGTCACTTACATTGAGTTGATTAGAGCCAAAATGTGGCCCAAAATTGACTTGTAGGAAGGGGTACCAAGAGGTGGTTAAAGGATGTCTAAATGCATTTACATGATGTTAACATATTAATTGTATCAATATATGGGGCAAGTGACTCTTATAAGGGTGTTAAGGTACGCTAATATGGTGAACAGTGACTTACATGGTTGATTAGAGCCAAAATGTGGAACAAAATTAACTTGTATAAAAGTGGCATTAATAGGTGGTAAAAGGATGTCAATTGGATGTATATGATGTTAACATGTCAATTGTTGCATATATGGTGGAAAGTGACTCTTATAGGGTGCAAAGTGACTCTAATATGGTGAGAAGTGACTAACATGGTTAATTAGAACCAAAATGTGGACCAAACCTGACTTGTATGAATATGGCACTAAGAGGTGGTAAAAGGATTTCTAATTGCATGTACATGATGTTAACATGTTAATTGTACCATAAATGATGGAACTGACTCTTATAAGGTGCAAAGATGACTCTGATATGGTGAGAAGTCACTTACATGACGTATTAGAGCCAAAATATGGCCCAAAAATTGACTTGTAGGAAGGGGGTACCAAGATGTGGTTATAGGATGTCTAATTTGCATTTACGTGATTGTTAACATGTTAATTGTATCAATATATGTGGCAAGTGGACTCTTATAGGGTGTAAAGGTACTCTAATATGGTGAACAGTGACTTACATGGTTGATTAGAGCCAAATGTTTGGAACAAAATTAACTTGTATGAAAGTGTGGCATTAATGGTGGTAAAAGGATGTTCAATTGGAATTGTATATGATGATTAACATGTCAAATTGATTGTGAACATATATGGTGGAAAGTGACTCTTATACGGTGCAAAGTGACTCTAATATGGGGAGGAATCGAAGTCACTTACATGATTGATTGAGAGCCAACATATGGCCCAAAAAATTGACTTGTACGAAAGTGGTACCAAGAGGTGGTTTAAAGGATGTCTAATATACATGATGTTAACATGTTAATTATATCAATATTGGTGGCAAGTGACTCTTAAAGGGTGCAAAGTGGACTCTAATATGGTGAAAAGTGACTCACATGGTTAATTAGAACCAAAATGTGGCCCAAAATTGACTTGTATGAATATGGCACTGAGAGGTGGTAAAAGGATTTCTAATTGCATGTACATGATGTTAACATGTTAATTGTACCAATATATGATGGCAAGTGACTCTTATAAGGTGCAAAGTGACTCTAATTTGGTGAGAAGTCACTTACATGATTGATTAGAGCCAAAATGTGGCCCAAAATTGACTTGTAGGAAAGGGGTACCAAGAGGTGGTTAAAGGATGTTTAATTGCATTTACGTGATGTTAACATGTTAATTGTATCAATATATGGGGCAAGTGAATCTTATAGGGTGTAAAGGTACTCTAATATGGTGAACAGTGACTTACATGGTTGGTTAGAGCCAAAATGTTGAACAAAATTAACTTATATGAAAGTGGCATTAATAGGTGGTAAAAGGATGTCAAATTGGATGTATATGATGTTAACATGTCAATTGTTGCATATGTAATGGAAAGTGACTCTTATAGGGTGCAAAGTGACTCTAATATGGTGAGAAGTGACTAACATGGTTAATTAGAACCAAAATGTGGACCAAAATTGACTTGTATGAATATGGCACTAAGAGGTGGTAAAAGGATTTCTAATTGCATGTACATGATGTTAACATGTTAATTGTACCAATAATGATGGCAAGTGACTCTTATAAGGTGCAAAGTGACTCTAATACGGTGATAAGTCACTTACATGATTGATTAGAGCTAAAATGTGGCCCAAAATTGACTTGTAGGAAAGGGGTACCAAGAGGTGGTTATAGGATGTCTAATTGCATTTACGTGATGTTAACATGTTAATTGTATCAATATATGGGGCAAGTGAATCTTATAGGGTGTAAAGGTACTCTAATATGGTGAACAGTGACTTACATGGTTGATTAGAGCCAAAATGTGGAACAAATTTAACTTGTATGAAAGTTGGCATTATAGGTGGTAAAAGGATGTCAAATTGGATGTATATGATGTTAACATGTCAATTGGTGCATATATGGTGGAAAGTGACTCTTATAGGGTGCAAAGTGACTTTAATATGGTGAGAAGTGACTAACATGGTTAATTAGAACCAAAATGTGGACCAAAATTGGTTTGTATAATTATGGCACTAAGAGGTGGTAAAAGGATTTCTAATTGCATGTCCATGATGTTAACATGTTAATTGTACCAATATATGATGGCAAGTGACTCTTATAAGGTGCAAAGTGACTCTAATATGGTGAGAAGTCACTTACATGATTGATTAGAGCCAAAATGTGGCCCAAAATTGACTTGTACGAAAGGGGTACCAAGAGGTGGTTAAAGGATGTCTAATATACATGATGTTAACATGTTAATTATATCAATATTTGGTGCCAAGTGACTCTTAAAGGGTGCAAAGTGACTCTAATATGGTGAAAAGGGACTCACATGGTTAATTGGAACCAAAATGTGGCCCAAAATTGACTTGTATGAATATGGCACTGAGAGGTGGTAAAGGATTTCTAATTGCATGTACATGATGTTAACATGTTAATTGTACCAATATATGATGGCAAGTGACTCTTATAAGGTGCAAAGTGACTCTAATTTGGTGAGAAGTCACTTACATGATTGATTAGAACCAAAATGTGGCCCAAAATTGACTTGTAGGAAAGGGGTACCAAGAGGTGGTTAAAGGATGTCTAATTGTATTTTCGTGATGTTAACATGTTAATTGTATCAATATATGGGGCAAGTGACTCTTATAGGGTGTAAAGGTACTCTAATTTGGTGAACAGTGACTTACATGGTTGATTAGAGCCAAAATATTGAACAAAATTAACTTGTATGAAAGTGGCATTGATAGGTGGTAAAAGGATGTCAAATTGGATGTATATGATGTTAACATGTCAATTGTTGCATATATGGTGGAAAGTGACTCTTATAGGGTGCAAAGTGACTCTAATATGGTGAGAAGTGACTAACCGTGGTTAATTAGAACCAAAATGTGGACCAAACCTGACTTGTATGAATATGGCACTAAGAGGGTGGTAAAAGGATTTCTAATTGCATGTACATGATGTTAACATGTTAATTGTACCAATAAATGATGGCAAGTGACTCTATAGGTGCAAAGTGACTCTAATATGGTGAGAAGTCACTTACATGATTGATTAGAGCCAAAATGTGGCCCAAAATTGACTTGTAGGAAAGGGGTACCAAGAGGTGGTTATAGGATGTCTAATTTGCATTTACGTGATGTTAACATGTTAATTGTATCAATATATGGGGCAAGTGACCCTTATAGGGTGTAAAGGTACTCTAATATGGTGAACAGTGACTTACATGGTTGATTAGAGCCAAAATGTAGAACAAAATTAACTTGTATGAAAGTGGCATTAATAGGTGGTAAAAGGATGTCAAATTGGATGTATATGATGTTAACCTGTCAATTGTTGCATATAGGTGGAAAGTGACTCTTATAGGGTGCAAAGTGACTCTAATATGGTGAGAAGTGACTAACATGGTTAATTATAACCAAAATGTGGACCAAAATTGACTTGTATGAATATGGCACTAAGAGGTGGTAAAAGGATTTCTAATTGCATTGTCCATTATGTTAACATGTTAATGTACCAATATATGATGGCAAGTGACTCTTATAAGGTGCAAAAGTGACTCTAATATGATGAGAAGTCACTTACATGATTGATTAGAGCCAAAATGTGGCCCCAAAATTGACTTGTACGAAAGGGGTACCAAGAGGTGGTTTAAAGGATGTTTAATTTGCATGTAAATGATGTTAACATGTTAATTATATCAATATTTGGTGGCAAGTGACTACAAAAGGTGCAAAGTGACTCTAATATGGTGAAAAGTGACTAACATGGTTAATTAGAACCAAATGTGGACCAAAATTGACTTGTATGAATATGGCACTAAGAGGTGGTAAAGGATTTCTAATTGCATGTCCATGATGTTAACATGTTAATTGTACCAATATATGATGTCAAGTGACTTTTATAAGGTGCAAAGTGACTCTAATATGGTGAGAAGTCACTTACATGATTGATTAGAGCCAAAATGTGGCCCAAAATTGACTTGTAAGAAAGGGGTAGCAAAAGGTGGTTAAAGGATGTCTAATTGCATGTACATGATGTTAACATGTTAATTATGTCAATATTTGGTGGCAAGTGACTCTTAAAGGGTGCAAAGTGACTACAATATGGTGAAAAGTGACTAACATGGTTAATTAGAACCAAAATGTGGACCAAAATTGACTTGTATGAATATGGCACTAAGAGGTGGTAAAAGGATTTCTAATTGCATGTACATGATGTTAACATGTTAATTGTACCAATATATGATGGCAAGTGACTTTTATAAGGTGCAAAGTGACTCTAATATGGTGAGAAGTCACTTACATGATTGATTAGAGCCAAATGTGGCCCCAAATTTGACTTGTAGGAAAGGGGTACCAAGAGCTGGTTAAAGGATGTCTAATTGCATTTACATGATGTTAACATGTTAATTGTATCAATATATGGGGCAAGTGACTCTTATAGGGTGTAAAGGTACTCTAGTATGGTGAACAATGACTTACATGGTTGGTTAGAGGCCAAAATGTGTAACAAATTAACTTGTATGAAAGTGGCATAATAGGTGGTAAAAGGATGTCAAATTGGATGTATATGATGTTAACATGTCAATTATTGCATATATGGTGGAAAGTGACTCTTATAGGGTGCAAAGTGACTCTAATATGGTGAGAAGTGACTAACATGGTTAATTAGAACCAAAATGTGGACCAAACCTGACTTGTATGAATATGACACTAAGAGGTGGTAAAAGGATTTCTAATTGCATGTACATGATGTTAACATGTTAATTGTACCACTATATGATGACAAGTGACTCTTATAAGGTCAAAAGTGACTCTAATATGGTGAGAAGTCACTTTCTTGATTGATTAGAGCCAAAATGTGGCCCAAATTTGACTTGTAGGAAAGGGGTACCAAGAGGTGGTTAAAGGATGTCTAATTGCATTTACGTGATGTTAACATATTAATTGTATCAATATATGGGGCAAGTGACTCTTATAGGGTGTAAAGGTACTCTAATATGGTGAACAATGACTTACATGGTTGGTTAGAGCAAAAATGTGTAACAAAATTAACTTGTATGAAAGTGGCATTAATAGGTGGTAAAAGGATGTCAAATTGGATGTATATGATGTTAACATGTCAATTGTTGCATATATGGTGGAAAGTGACTCTTATAGGGTGCAAAGTGACTCTAATATGGTGAGAAGTGACTAACATGGTTAATTAGAACCAAAATGTGGACCAAACCTGACTTGTATGAATATGGCACTAAGAGGTGGTCAAAGGATTTCTAATTGCATGTATATGATGTTAACATGTTAATTGTACCAACATATGATGGCAAGTGACTCTTATAAGGTGCAAAGTGACTCTAATATGGTGTGAAGTCACTTACATGATTTATTAGAGCCAAAATGTGGTCCAAAATTGACTTGTAGGAAAGGGGTACCAAGAGGTGGTTATAGGATGTCTAATTGTATTTACGTGATGTTAACATGTTAATTGTATCAATATATGGGGCAAGTGACTCTTATAGGGTGTAAAGGTACTCTAATATGGTGAACAGTGATTTAGATGGTTGATTAGAGCCAAAATGTGGAACAAAATTAACTTGTATGAAAGTGGCATTAATAGGTGGTAAAAGGATGTCAAATTGGATGTATATGATGTTAACATGTCAATTGTTGCATATATGGTGGGAAGTGACTCTTATAGGGTGCAAAGTGACTGTAATATGGTGAGAAGTGACTAACATGGTTAATTAGAACCAAAATGTGGACCAAAATTGACTTGTATGAATATGGCACTAAGAGGTGGTAAGAGGATTTCTAATTGCATGTCCATGATGTTAACATGTTAATTGTACCAATATATGATGGCAAGTGACTCTTATAAGGTGCAAAGTGACTCTAATATGGTGAGAAGTCACTTACATGATTGATTAGAGCCAAATGTGGCCCCAAAATTGACCTTGTACGAAAGGGTACCAAGAGGTGGTTAAAGGATGTCTAATTGCATGTACATGATGTTAACATGTTAATTATATCAATATTTGGTGGCAAGTGACTCTTAAAGGGTGCAAAGTGACTCTAATATGGTGAAAAGTGACTAACATGGTTAATTAGAACCAAAATTTGGACCAAAATTGACTTGTACGAAAGGGGTACCAAGAGGTGGTTAAAGGATGTCTAATTGCATGTACATGATGTTAACATGTTAATTATATCAATATTTGGTGGCAAGTGACTCTTAAAGGGTGCAAAGTGACTCTAATATGGTGAAAAGTGACTAACATGGTTAATTAGAACCAAAATGTGCACCAAAATTGACTTGTATGAATATGGCACTAAGAGGTGGTAAAGGTACTCTAATATGGTGAACAGTGACTTACATGGTTAATTGTATCAATATATGATGGCAAGTGACTGTTATAAGGTGCAAAGTGACTCTAATATGGTAAGAAGTAACTTACATGATTGATTAGAGCCAAAATGTGGACCAAATTTGACTTGTAGGAAAGGGGTACCAAGAGGTGGTTAAAGGATGTCTAATTGCATTTACGTGATGTTAACATTAATTGTATCAATATATGGGGCAAGTGACTCTTATAGGGTGTAAAGGTACTCTAATATGGTGAACAGTGAATTACATGGTTGATTAGAGCCAAAATGTGGAACAAAATTAACTTGTATGAAAGTGGCATTAATAGGTGGTAAAAGGATGTCAATTGGATGTATATGATGTTAACATGTCAATTGTTGCATATATGGTGGAAAGTGACTCTTATAGGGTGCAAAGTGACTCTAATATGGTGAGAAGTGACTAACATGGTTAATTAGAACCAAAATATGGACCAAAACTGACTTGTATGAATATGACACTAAGAGGTGGTAAGAGGATTTCTAATTGCATGTCCATGATGTTAACATGTTAATTGTACCAATATATGATGGCAAGTGACTCTTATAAGGTGCAAAGTGACTCTAATATGGTGAGAAGTCACTTACATGATTGATTAGAGCCAAAATGTGGCCCAAATTTGACTTGTACGAAAGGGGTACCAAGAGGTGGTAAAAGGATGTCAAATTGGATGTATATGATGTTATCATGTCAATTGTTGCATATATGGTGGAAAGTGACTCTTATAGGGTGCAAAGTGGACTCTAATATGGTGAGAAGTGACTAACGTGGTTAATTAGAACCAAAAGTGGACCAAACCTGAACTTGTATGAATATGGCACTAAGAGGGTGGTAAAAGGATTTCTAATTGCATGGGGATGTTAAACATGTTAATTGTACCAATAAATGATGGCAAGTGACTCTTATAAGGTGCAAAGTGACTCTAATATGGTGAGAAGTTCACTTACATGATAGATTAGAGCCAAAATGTGGCCCAAAATTGACTTGTAGAGAAAGGGGGTACCAAGAGGTGGTTATAGGATGTCTAATTTGCATTTACGTGATGTTAACATGTAATTGTATCAATATATGGGGCAAGTGACTCTTATAGGGTGTAAAGGTACTCTAATAGGGTGAATAGTGACTTACAAGGTTGATTAGAGCCAAAATGTAGAACGAAATTAACTTGTATGAAAGTGGCTTAATAGGTGGTAAAAGGATGTCAAATTGGATGTATATGATGTTAACATGTCAATTGTTGCATATATGGTGGAAAGTGACTCTTATAGGGTGCAAAAGTGACTCTAATATGGTGAGAAGGGACTAACATGGTTAATTAGAACCAAAATGTGGACCCCAAATTGACTTATATGAATATGGCACTAAGAGGTGGTAAAAGGATTTCTAATTGCATGTCCATTATGTTAACATGATAATTGTACCAATATATGATGGCAAGTGACTCTTATAAGGTGCAAAGTGACTCTAATATGATGAGAAGTCACTACATGATTGATTAGAGCCAAATGTGGCCCAAAATTGACTTGTACGGAAAGGGGGTACCAAGAGGTGGTTAAAGGATGTTGAATTTGCATGTACATGATGTTAACATGTTAATTATATCAATATTTGGTGGCAAGTGACTCTTAAGGGTGCAAAGTGACTCTAATATGGTGAAAAGTGACTAACATGGTTAATTAGAACCAAAATGTGGACCAAAATTGACTTGTATGAATATGGCACTAAGAGGTGGTAAAAGGATTTCTAATTGCATGTACATGATGTTAACATGTTAATTGTACCAATATATGATGGCAAGTGACTCTTATAAGGTGCAAAGTGACTCTAATATGGTGAGAAGTCACTTACATGATTGATTAGAGCCAAAATGTGGCCCAAATTGACTTGTAGGAAAGGGGTACCAAGAGGTGGTTAAAGGATGTCTAATTGCATTTACGTGATGTTAACATGTTAATTGTATCAATATATGGGGCAAGTGACTCTTATAGGTGTAAAGGTACTCTAATATGGTGAACAGTGACTTACATGGTTGATTAGAGCCAAAATGTGGAACAAAATTAACTTGTATGAAAGTGGCATTAATAGGTGGTTAAAAGGATGTCAAATTGGATGTATATGATGTTAACATGTCAATTGTTGCATATATGGTGGGAAAGTGGACTCTTATAGGGTGCAAAGTGACTCTAATATGGTGAGAAGTGACTAACATGGTAATTAGAACCAAAATGTGGACCAAACATTGACTTGTATGACTATGGCACTAAGAGGTGGTAAGAGATTTCTAATTGCATGTCAATGATGTTAACATGTTAATTGTACCAATATACTGATGGCAAGTGACTCTTATAAGGTGCAAAGTGACTCTAATATGGTGTGAGAAGTCATTACATGATTGATTAGAGCCAAATGTGGCCCAAAATTGACTTGTACGAAAGGGGTACCAAGAGGTGAGTTAAGGATGTCTAATTGCATGTACATGATGTAACATGTTAATTATATCAATATTTGGTGGCAAGTGACTCTAAAGGGTGCAAGTGACTCTAATAGGTGAAAAGTGACTAACAATGGTTAATTAGAACCAAAATGTGGACCAAAATTGACTTGTATGAATATGGCACTAAGAGGTGGTAAAGGATTTCTAATTGCATGTACATGATGTTAACATGTTAATTGTACCAATATATGATGGCAAGTGACTCTTATAAGGTGCAAAGTGACTCTAATATGGTGAGAAGTCACTTACATGATTGATTAGAGCCAAAATGTGGCCCAAAATTGACTTGTAGGAAAGGGGTACCAAGAGGTGGTTAAAGGATGTCTAATTGCATTACGTGATGTTAACATTAATTGTATCAATATATGGGGCAAGTGACTCTTATAGGGTGTAAAGGTACTCTAATATGGTGAACAGTGACTTACATGGTTGATTAGAGCCAAAATGTGGAACAAAATTAACTTGTATGAAAGTGGCATTAATAGGTGGTAAAAGGATGTCAAATTGGATGTATATGATGTTAACATGTCAATTGTTGCATATATGGTGGAAAGTGACTCTTATAGGGTGCAAAGTGACTCTAATATGGTGAGATAGTGACTAACATGTTAATTAGAACCAAAATGTGGACCCAAATTGACTTGTATGAATATGGCACTACGAGGTGGTAAAAAGATTCTAATTGCCTGTCCATGATGTTAACATGTTAATTGTACCAATACATGATGGCAAGTGATCTTATAAGGTGCAAAGTGACTCTAATATGCTGAGAAGTCATTACATGATTGATTGAGCCAAAATGTGGCCCGAAAATTGACTTGTACGAAAGGGGTACCAGAGGTGGTTAAAGGATGTCTAATTGCATGTACATGCATGTTAACATGTTACTTATATCAATATTTGGTGGCAGGCTGACTCTTAAAGGTTGGCAAATTGACTCTAATATGGTGAAAAGTGACTAATCCTGGTTAATTAGAACCAAAATGTGGACCGAACATTGACTTGTTATAATATGGCACTAATAGGTGGTTTAAAAGGCTTTCTACCTAGCATGTACATGATGTTAACATGTTAATTGCTACCAATCTATGATGGCAAGATGACTCTTATAAGGGTCAAGTGACTCTAATATGGTGAGAAGTCACTTTACTTGATTGATTAGGAGCCAAAATGTGGCCCAATTGACTTGTAGGAAAGGGGTACCAAGAGGTGGTTAAAGGATGTCTAATTGCATTACGTGATGTTAACATATAATTGATTCAATATATGGGCAAGTGGACTCTTATAGGTGTAAAGCGTACTCTAATATGGTGAACCATGACTTACATGGTTGGTAGAGGCAAAATGTGTAACAAAATTAACTGTATGAAAGTGGCATTAATAGGTGGTTAAAAGGATGTCAAATTGGATTTATATGATGTTACCCCTGTCAATTGTTGCAATATGGTGGATAAGTGACTCTATAGGGTGCAAAGTGACTCTAATATGGTGAGAGTGACTAACATGGTTAATTAGAACCAAAATGTGGACAACCTGACTTTGTATGAATATGCACTAATAGGTGGTACAAAGGAATTTCTAATTGCCTGTATCATGATGTTAACATGTTAATTGTACCAACTATATGATGGCAAGTGACTCTTTATAAGGTGCAAAGTGACTCTAATATGGTGTAGAAGTCACTTACATGATTTATTAGAGCCAAAATGTGGTCCCAAATTGACTTGTAGGAAAGGGGTACCAAGAGGTGGTTATAGGATGTCTAATTGTATTTACGTGATGTTAACATTTAATTGTATCAATATATGGGGCAAGTGACTCTTATAGGGGTGTAAAGGTACTCTAATCTGGTGAACAGTGATTAGCATGGTTGATTAGAGCCAAAATGTGAACAAAATTAACTTGTATGAAAGTGGCCTTAATAGGTGGTAAAGGATGTCAAATTGGATGTATATGATGTTAACATGTCAATTGTTGCATATATGGTGGAAGTGACTCTTATAGGGTGCAAAGTGACTCTAATATGGTGAGAAGTGACTAACATGGTTAATTAGAACCAAAATGTGGACCAAAACCTTGACTTGTATGAATATGGCACCTAAGAGGTGGTTAAAGGATTTCTAATTGCATGTACATGATGTTAACATGTTAATTGTACCAATATATGATGGCAAGTGACTTTATAAGGTGCAAAGTGACTCTAATATGGTGAGAAGTCACTTACATGATTGATTAGAGCCAAAATGTGGCCCAAATTGACTTGTAGGAAAGGGGTACCAAGAGGTGGTTAAAGGATGTCTAATTGCATTTACGTGATGTTAACATGTTAATTGTATCAATATATGGGGCAAGTGACTCTTATAGGGTGTAAAGGTACTCTAATATGGTGAACATGACTTACATGGTTGTTAGAGCCAAAATGTGAACAAAATTAACTTGTATGAAAGTGGCATTAATAGGTGGTAAAAGGATGTCAAATTGGATGTATATGATGTTAACATGTCAATTATTGCATATATGGTGGAAAGTGACTCTTATAGGGTGCAAAGTGACTCTAATATGGTGAGAAGTGACTAACATGGTTAATTAGAACCAAAATGTGGACCAAAATTGACTTGTATGAATATGGCACTAAGAGGTGGTAAAGGTACTTTCTAATTGGATGTACATTGATGTAACATGTTAATTGTACCAATATATGATGGCAAGTGACTTTTATAAGGTGCAAAGTGACTCTAATATGGTGTAAGAAGTCACTTACATGATTGATTAGAGCCAAAATGTGGCCCAAATTTGACTTGTAGGAAAGAGGTACCAAGAGGTGGTTATAGGATGTCTAATTGCATTTACGTGATGTTACCATGTTAATTGTATCAATATATGGGGCAAGTGACTCTTATAGGTGTAAAGGTACTCTAATATGGTGAACAGTGACTTGGATGGTTGATTAGAGCCAAAATGTGGAACAAAATTAACTTGTATGAAAGTGGCCATAATAGGTGGTTAAAAGGATGTCAAATTGGATGTATATGATGTTAACATGTCAATTGTTGCATATATGGTGGAAAGTGACTCTTATAGGGTGCAAAGTGACTCTAATATGGTGAGAAGTGGACTAACATGGTTAATTAGAACCAAAATGTGGACCAAAATTGACTTGTATGAATATGGCACTAAGAGGTGGTAAAAGGATTTCTAATTGCATCATGATGTTAACATGTTAATTGTACCAATATATGATGGCAAGTGACTCTTATAAGGTGCAAAGTGACTCTAATATGGTGAGAAGTCACTTACATGATTGATTAGAGCCAAAATGTGGCCCAAAATTGACTTGTACGAAAGGGGTACCAAGAGGTGGTTAAAGGATGTCTAATTGCATGTACATGATGTTAACATGTTAATTATCAATATGGTGGCAAGTGACTCTTAAGGGTGCAAAGTGACTCTAATATGGTGAAAAGTGACTAACATGGTTAATTAGAACCAAAATGTGGACCAAAATTGACTTGTACGAAAGGGCAAGAGGTGGTTAAAGGATGTCTAATTGCATGTATATGATGTTAACATGTAATTTATCAATATGGTGGCAAGTGACTCTTAAAGGGTGCAAAGTGACTCTAATATGGTGAAAGTGACTAACATGGTTAATTAGAACCAAAATGTGGACCAAAATTGACTTGTATGAATATGGCACTAAGAGGTGGTAAAGGTTCTAATTGGTGAACAGTGATACATGTTAATTGTATCAATATATGATGCAAGTGACTCTTATAAGGTGCAAAGTGACTCTAATATGGTAGAAGTCACTTACATGATTGATTAGAGCCAAAATGTGGACCAAAATTGACTTGTAGGAAAGGGGTACCAAGAGGTGGTTAAAGGATGTCTAATTGCATTTACGTGATGTTAACATGTTAATTGTATCAATATATGGGGCAAGTGACTCTTATAGGGTGTAAAGGTACTCTAATATGGTGAACAGTGACTTACATGGTTGATTAGAGCCAAAATGTGGAACAAAATTAACTTGTATGAAAGTGGCATTAATAGGTGGTAAAAGGATGTCAATTGGATGTATATGATGTTAACATGTCAATTGTTGCATATATGGTGGAAAGTGACTCTTATAGGGTGCAAAGTGACTTAATATGGTGAGAAGTGACTAACCCTGGTTAATTAGAACCAAAATGTGGACCAAAATTGACCTGATATGAATATGGCATAGAGGTGGTAAAGGATTTCTAATTGCATGCCATGATGTTAACATGTTAATTGTACCAATATATGATGGCAAGTGACTCTTATAAGGTGCAAAGTGACTCTAATATGGTGAGAAGTCACTTACATGATTGATTAGAGCCAAAATGTGGCCCAAAATTGACTTGTACGAAAGGGGTACCAAGAGGTGGTAAAAGGATGTCAAATTGGATGTTATGATGTTACATGTCAATTGTTGCATATATGGTGGAAAGTGACTCTTATAGGGTGCAAAGTGACTCTAATATGGTGAAGTGACTAACATGGTTAATTAGAACCAAAATGTGGACCAAACTGACTTGTATGAATATGGCACTAAGAGGTGGTAAAAGGATTTCTAATTGCATGATGTTAACATGTTAATTTACCAATATATGATGGCAAGTGACTCTTATAAGGTGCAAAGTGACTCTAATATGGTGAGAAGTCACTTACATGATGATTAGAGCCAAAATGTGGCCCAAAATTGACTTGTAGGAAAGGGGTACCAAGAGGTGGTTATAGGATGTCTAATTGCATTTACGTGATGTTAACATGTTAATTGTATCAATATATGGGGCAAGTGACTCTTATAGGGTGTAAAGGTACTCTAATATGGTGAAAGTGACTTACATGGTTGATTAGAGCCAAAATGTGAACAAAATTAACTTGTATGAAAGTGGCATTAATAGGTGGTAAAAGGATGTCAAATTGGATGTATATGATGTTAACATGTCAGTTGTTGCATATATGGTGGAAAGTGACTCTTATAGGGTGCAAAGTGACTCTAATATGGTGAGAAGTGACTAACATGGTTAATTAGAACCAAAATATGGACCAAAATTGACTTGTATGAATATGGCACTAAGAGGTGGTAAAAGGATTTCTAATTGCATGTCCATGATGTTAACATGTTAATTGTACCATATATGATGGCAAGTGACTCTTATAAGGTGCAAAGTGACTCTAATATGGTGAGAAGTCACTTACATGATTGATTAGAGCCAAAATATGGCCCAAAATTGACTTGTACGAAAGGGGTACCAAGAGGTGGTTAAAGGATGTCTAATTGCATGTACACGATGTTAACATGTTAATTATATCAATATTTGGTGGCAAGTGACTCTAAAGGGTGCAAAGTGACTCTAATATGGTGAAAAGTGACTAACATGGTTAATTAGAACCAAAATGTGGACCAAAATTGACTTGTATGAATATGGCACTAAGAGGTGGTAAAGGATTTCTAATTGCATGTACATGATGTTAACATGTTAATTGTACCAATATTGATGGCAAGTGACTCTTATAAGGTGCAAAGTGACTCTAATATGGTGAGAAGTCACTTACATGATTGATTAGAGCAAAATGTGGCCCAAATTGACTTGTAGGAAAGGGGTACCAAGAGGTGGTTAAAGGATGTCTAATTGCATTTACGTGATGTTAACATGTTAATTGTATCAATATATGGGCAAGTGACTCTTATAGGGTGTAAAGGTCTTATATGGTGAACATGACTTACATGGTTGTTAGAGCCAAAATGTAACAAAAAACTTGTATGAAAGTGGCATTAATAGGTGGTAAAAGGATGTCAAATTGGATGTATGATGTTAACATGTCAATTGTTGCATATATGGTGGAAAGTGACTCTTATAGGGTGCAAAGGACTCTAATATGGTGAGAGTGACTAACTAATTAGAACCAAAATGTGGACCAAAATTGACTTGTATGAATATGGCACTAAGAGGTGGTAAAAGGATTTCTAATTGCATGTACATGATGTTAACATGTTAATTGTACCAATATATGATGGCAAGTGACTCTTATAAGGTGCAAAGTGACTCTAATATGGTGAGAAGTCACTTACATGATTGATTAGAGCCAAAATGTGGCCAAAATTGACTTGTGAAAGGGGTACCAAGAGGTGGTTAAAGGATGTAATTGCATTACTGATGTTAACATGTTAATTATATCAATATTGGTGGCAAGTGACTCTTATAGGGTGCAAAGGACTCTAATATGGTGAAAGTGACTAACATGGTTAATTAGAACCAAAATGTGGACCAAAATTGACTTGTATGAATATGGCACTAATAGGTGGTAAAAGGATTCTAATTGCATGTACATGATGTTAACATGTTAATTGTACCAATATGATGGCAAGTGACTTTAAGGTGCAAAGTGACTCTAATATGGTGAGAAGTCACTACATGATTGATTAGAGCCAAAATGTGGCCCAAATTGACTTATAGGAAAGGGTACCAAGAGGTGGTAAAGGATTCTAATTGCATTACGTGATGTTAACATTAATTGTATCAATATATGGGGCAAGTGACTCTTATAGGGTGTAAAGGTACTCTAATATGGTGAACAGTGACTTACATGGTTGATTAGAGCCAAAATGTGGAACAAAATTAACTTGTATGAAAGTGGCATTAATAGGTGGTAAAAGGATGTCAAATTGGATGTATGATGTTAACATGTCAATTGTTGCATATATGGTGGAAAGTGACTCTTATAGGGTGCAAAGTGACTCTAATATGGTGAAGTGACTAACATGGTTAATTAGAACCAAAATGTGGACCAAAATTGACTTGTATGAATATGGCACTAAGAGGTGGTAAAAGGATTTCTAATTGCATGTACATGATGTTAACATGTTAATTGTACCAATATATGATGGCAAGTGACTTTATAAGGTGCAAAGTGACTCTAATATGGTGAGAAGTCACTTACATGATTGATTAGAGCCAAAATGTGGCCCAAATTGACTTGTAGGAAAGGGGTACCAAGAGGTGGTTAAAGGATGTCTAATTGCATTTACGTGATGTTAACATTAATTGTATCAATATATGGGGCAAGTGACTCTTATAGGGTGTAAAGGTACTCTAATATGGTGAACAGTGACTTACATGGTTGATTAGAGCCAAAATGTGGAACAAAATTAACTTGTATGAAAGTGGCATTAATAGGTGGTAAAAGGATGTCAAATTGGATGTATATGATGTTAACATGTCAATTGTTGCATATATGGTGGAAAGTGACTCTTATAGGGTGCAAAGTGACTCTAATATGGTGAGAAGTGACTAACATGGTTAATTAGAACCAAAATGTGGACCAAAATGACTTGTATGAATATGGCACTAAGAGGTGGTAAAAGGATTTCTAATTGGCATGTACATGATGTTAACATGTTAATTGTACCAATATATGATGGCAAGTGACTTTATAAGGTGCAAAGTGACTCTAATATGGTGAGAAGTCACTTACATGATTGATTAGAGCCAAAATGTGGCCCAAATTGACTTGTAGGAAAGGGGTACCAAGAGGTGGTTAAAGGATGTCTAATTGCATTTACGTGATGTTAACATGTTAATTGTATCAATATATGGGGCAAGTGACTCTTATAGGGTGTAAAGGTACTCTAATATGGTGAACATGACTTACATGGTTGATTAGAGCCAAAATGGTAACAAAATTAACTTGTATGAAAGTGGCATTAATAGGTGGTAAAAGGATGTCAAATTGGATGTATATGATGTTAACATGTCAATTATTGCATATATGGTGGAAAGTGACTCTTATAGGGTGCAAAGTGACTCTAATATGGTGAGAAGTGACTAACATGGTTAATTAGAACCAAAATGTGGACCAAACCTGACTTGTATGAATATGGCACTAAGAGGTGGTAAAAGGATTTCTAATTGATGTACATGATGTTAACATGTTAATTGTACCAATATATGATGGCAAGTGACTTTATAAGGTGCAAAGTGACTCTAATATGGTGAAGTCACTTACATGATTGATTAGAGCCAAAATGTGGCCCAAAATTGACTTGTAGGAAAGGGGTACCAAGAGGTGGTTAAGGATGTCTAATTGCATTTACGTGATGTTAACATGTTAATTGTATCAATATATGGGGCAAGTGACTCTTATAGGTGTAAAGGTACTCTAATATGGTGAACAGTGACTTACATGGTTGATTAGAGCCAAAATGTGGAACAAAATTAACTTGTATGAAAGTGGCATTAATAGGTGGTAAAAGGATGTCAAATTGGATGTATATGATGTTAACATGTCAATTGTTGCATATATGGTGGAAGTGACTCTTATAGGGTGCAAAGTGACTCTAATATGGTGAGAAGTGACTAACATGGTTAATTAGAACCAAAATGTGGACCAAAATTGACTTGTATGAATATGGCACTAAGAGGTGGTAAAAGGATTTCTAATTGCATGCCATGATGTTAACATGTTAATTGTACCAATATATGATGGCAAGTGACTCTTATAAGGTGCAAAGTGACTCTAATATGGTGAGAAGTCACTTACATGATTGATTAGAGCCAAAATGTGGCCCAAAATTGACTTGTAGAAAGGGGTACCAAGAGGTGGTAAAGGATGTCTAATTGCATGTACATGATGTTAACATGTTAATTATATCAATATGGTGGCAAGTGACTCTTATAGGGTGCAAAGGACTCTAATATGGTGAAAAGTGACTAACATGGTTAATTAGAACCAAAATGTGGACCAAAATTGACTTGTATGAAAGGGGTAAGAGGTGGTAAAAGGATGTCTAATTGCATGTATATGATGTTAACATGTAATTGTATCAATTTGGTGGCAAGTGACTCTTAAGGTGCAAAGTGACTCTAATATGGTGAAAGTGACTAACATGGTTAATTAGAACCAAAATGTGGACCAAAATTGACTTGTATGAATATGGCACTAAGAGGTGGTAAAGGATTTCTAATATGTGACAGTGATTAACATGTTAATTGTATCAATATATGATGCAAGTGACTCTTATAAGGTGCAAAGTGACTCTAATATGGTAAGAAGTCACTTACATGATTGATTAGAGCCAAAATGTGGACCAAAATTGACTTGTAGGAAAGGGGTACCAAGAGGTGGTTAAAGGATGTCTAATTGCATTTACGTGATGTTAACATTAATTGTATCAATATATGGGGCAAGTGACTCTTATAGGGTGTAAAGGTACTCTAATATGGTGAACAGTGACTTACATGGTTGATTAGAGCCAAAATGTGGAACAAAATTAACTTGTATGAAAGTGGCATTAATAGGTGGTAAAAGGATGTCAATTGATGTATATGATGTTAACATGTCAATTGTTGCATATATGGTGGAAAGTGACTTATAGGGTGCAAAGTGACTCTAATATGGTGAGAAGTGACTACATGGTTAATTAGAACCAAAATGTGGACCAAAATTGACTTGTATGAATATGGCACTAAGAGGTGGTAAAGGATTCTAATTGCATGTATGTTAACATGTTAATTGTACCAATATATGGGCAAGTGACTCTTATAGGTGCAAAGGACTCTAATATGGTGAGAAGTCACTTACATGATTGATTAGAGCCAAAATGTGGCCCAAAATTGACTTGTACGAAAGGGTACCAAGAGGTGGTAAAAGGATGTCAAATTGGATGTATATGATGTTAACATGTCAATTGTTGCATATATGGTGGAAAGTGACTCTTATAGGGTGCAAAGTGACTCTAATATGGTGAGAAGTGACTAACATGGTTAATTAGAACCAAAATGTGGACCAAATAACTTGTATGAATATGGCACTAAGAGGTGGTAAAAGGATTTCTAATTGCATGGATGTTAACATGTTAATTTACCATAATGATGGCAAGTGACTCTTATAAGGTGCAAAGTGACTCTAATATGGTGAGAAGTCACTTACATGATGATTAGAGCCAAAATGTGGCCCAAAATTGACTTGTAGGAAAGGGGTACCAAGAGGTGGTTAAGGATGTCTAATTGCATTTACGTGATGTTAACATGTTAATTGTATCAATATATGGGGCAAGTGACTCTTATAGGGTGTAAAGGTACTCTAATATGGTGAAAGTGACTTACATGGTTGATTAGAGCCAAAATGTGGAACAAAATTAACTTGTATGAAAGTGGCATTAATAGGTGGTAAAAGGATGTCAAATTGGATGTATATGATGTTAACATGTCAATTGTGCATATATGGTGGAAAGTGACTCTTATAGGGTGCAAAGTGACTCTAATATGGTGAGAAGTGACTAACATGGTTAATTAGAACCAAAATGTGGACCAAAATTGACTTGTATGAATATGGCACTAAGAGGTGGTAAAAGGATTTCTAATTGCATGTACATGATGTTAACATGTTAATTGTACCAATATATGATGGCAAGTGACTCTTATAAGGTGCAAAGTGACTCTAATATGTGAGAAGTCACTTACATGATTGATTAGAGCCAAAATGTGGCCCAAAATTGACTTGTGAAAGGGGTACCAAGAGGTGGTTAAAGGATGTTAATTGCATGTACACGATGTTAACATGTTAATTATATCAATATGGTGGCAAGTGACTCTTAAGGGTGCAAAGTGACTCTAATATGGTGAAAGTGACTAACATGGTTAATTAGAACCAAAATGTGGACCAAAATTGACTTGTATGAATATGGCACTAAGAGGTGGTAAAGGATTTCTAATTGCATGTACATGATGTTAACATGTTAATTGTACCAATATATGAGCAAGTGATCTTATAAGGTGCAAAGTGACTCTAATATGGTGAGAAGTCACTTACATGATTGATTAGAGCCAAAATGTGGCCCAAATTGACTTGTAGGAAAGGGGTACCAAGAGGTGGTTAAAGGATGTCTAATTGCATTTACGTGATGTTAACATGTTAATTGTATCAATATATGGGGCAAGTGACTCTTATAGGGTGTAAAGGTACTCTAATATGGTGAACAATGACTTACATGGTTGATTAGAGCCAAAATGTAACAAAATTAACTTGTATGAAAGTGGCATTAATAGGTGGTAAAAGGATGTCAAATTGGATGTATATGATGTTAACATGTCAATTGTTGCATATATGGTGGAAAGTGACTCTTATAGGGTGCAAAGTGACTCTAATATGGTGAGAGTGACTAACATGGTTAATAGAACCAAAATGTGGACCAAACTGACTTGTATGAATATGGCACTAAGAGGTGGTAAAAGGATTTCTAATTGCATGTACATGATGTTAACATGTTAATTGTACCAATATATGATGGCAATGACTCTTATAAGGTGCAAAGTGACTAATATGGTGAGAAGTCACTTACATGATTGATTAGAGCCAAAATATGGCCCAAAATTGACTTGTAGGAAAGGGGTACCAAGAGGTGGTTAAAGGATGTCTAATTGCATTTACGTGATGTTAACATGTTAATTGTATCAATATATGGGGCAAGTGACTCTTATAGGTGTAAAGGTACTCTAATATGGTGAACAGTGACTTACATGGTTGATTAGAGCCAAAATGTGGAACAAAATTAACTTGTATGAAAGTGGCATTAATAGGTGGTAAAAGGATGTCAAATTGGATGTATATGATGTTAACATGTCAATTGTTGCATATATGGTGGAAGTGACTCTTATAGGGTGCAAAGTGACTCTAATATGGTGAGAAGTGACTAACATGGTTAATTAGAACCAAAATGTGGACCAAAATTGACTTGTATGAATATGGCACTAAGAGGTGGTAAAAGGATTTCTAATTGCATGTACATGATGTTAACATGTTAATTGTACCAATATATGATGGCAAGTGACTCTTATAAGGTGCAAAGTGACTCTAATATGGTGAGAAGTCACTTACATGATTGATTAGAGCCAAAATGTGGCCCAAAATTGACTTGTAGGAAAGGGGTACCAAGAGGTGGTTAAAGGATGTCTAATTGCATTTACGTGATGTTAACATGTTAATTGTATCAATATATGGGCAAATGACTCTTATAGGGTGTAAAGGTAGTCTAATATGGTGAACAGTGACTTACATGGTTGATTAGAGCCAAAATGTGGAACAAAATTAACTTGTATGAAAGTGGCATTAATAGGTGGTAAAAGGATGTCAAATTGGATGTATATGATGTTAATATGTCAATTGTTGCATATATGGTGGAAAGTGACTCTTATAGGGTGCAAAGTTACTCTAATATGGTGAGAAGTGACTAATATGGTTAATTAGAACCAAAATGTGGACCAAAATTGACTTGTATGAATATGGCACTAAAAGGTGGTAAATGGATTTCTAATTGCATGCACATGATGTTAACATGTTAATTGTACCAATATATGATGGCAAGTGACTTTATAAGGTGCAAAGTGACTCTAATATGGTGAGAAGTCACTTACATGATTGATTAGAGCCAAAATGTGGCCCAAAATTGACTTGTAGGAAATGGGTACCAAGAGGTGGTTAAAGGATGTCTAATTGCATTTACGTGATGTTAACATTAATTGTATCAATATATGGGGCAAGTGACTCTTATAGGGTGTAAGGGTACTCTAATATGGTGAACAGTGACTTACATGGTTGATTAGAGCCAAAATGTTGAACAAAATTAACTTGTATGAAAGTGGCATTAATAGGTGGTAAAAGGATGTCAAATTGGATGTATATGATGTTAACATGTCAATTGTTGCATATATGGTGGAAAGTGACTCTTATAGGGTGCAAAGTGACTCTAATATGGTGAGAAGTGACTAACATGGTTAATTAGAACCAAAATGTGGACCAAATTGACTTGTATGAATATGGCACTAAGAGGTGGTAAAAGGATTTCTAATTGGCATTACATGATGTTAACATGTTAATTGTACCAATATATGATGGCAAGTGACTTTATAAGGTGCAAAGTACTCTAATATGGTGAGAAGTCACTTACATGATTGATTAGAGCCAAATGTGGCCCAAAATTGACTTGTAGGAAAGGGGTACCAAGAGGTGGTTAAAGGATGTCTAATTGCATTTACGTGATGTTAACATGTTAATTGTATCAATATATGGGGCAAGTGACTCTTATAGGGTGTAAAGGTACTCTAATATGGTGAAAGGACTTACATGGTTGATTAGAGCCAAAATGTGAACAAAATTAACTTGTATGAAAGTGGCATTAATAGGTGGTAAAAGGATGTCAAATTGGATGTATATGATGTTAACATGTCAATTGTTGCATATATGGTGGAAAGTGACTCTTATAGGGTGCAAAGTGACTCTAATATGGTGAGAAGTGACTAACATGGTTAATTAGAACCAAAATGTGGACCAAATGACTTGTATGAATATGGCACTAAGAGGTGGTAAAAGGATTTCTAATTGATGTACATGATGTTAACATGTTAATTGTACCAATATATGATGGCAAGTGACTTTATAAGGTGCAAAGTGACTCTAATATGGTGAGAAGTCACTTACATGATTGATGAGAGCCAAAATGTGGCCCAAAATTGACTTGTAGGAAAGGGGTACCAAGAGGTGGTTAAAGGATGTCTAATTGCATTACCGTGATGTTAACATGTTAATTGTATCAATATATGGGGCAAGTGACTTATAGGGTGTAAAGGTACTCTAATATGGTGAACAATGACTTACATGGTTGATTAGAGCCAAAATGTGGAACAAAATTAACTTGTATGAAAGTGGCATTAATAGGTGGTAAAAGGATGTCAAATTGGATGTATATGATGTTAACATGTCAATTGTTGCATATATGGTGGAAAGTGACTCTTATAGGGTGCAAAGTGACTCTAATATGGTGAGAGTGACTAACATGGTTAATTAGAACCAAAATGTGGACCAAATTGACTTGTATGAATATGGCACTAAGAGGTGGTAAAAGGATTTCTAATTGCATGTACATGATGTTAACATGTTAATTGTACCAATATATGATGGCAAATGACTCTTATAAGGTGCAAAGTGACTCTAATATGGTGAGAAGTCACTTACATGATGATTAGAGCCAAAATGGCCCAAAATTGACTTGTAAAGGGGTACCAAGAGGTGGTTAAGGATGTCTAATTGCATTTACGTGAT